>NW_004955493.1:5083029-5207134 GCF_000276665.1 Chinchilla lanigera | reverse complement strand
AGTTCATTATTGGTGTACACAAATGCTAATTGTTTTTAATGTGTTAATCTTATATTCTGCTACATTGCTGAAGCTGGTTATCAGTTCCAAGAGTTTTTTTTTGTGGCGGAGTTCTTTGGGTCTTCTGTGTAGGGTATCATGTCATCTGAAAATAATGATAATTTGAGTTCTTCCCTTCTACTTTTTATCGTCCAGTTGAGCAAGTTTCATTCTGGCTCCAAAACTGAACTTAAGACCCAGAGCTGGCCCGTTCAAGGGATGGAGTTGGTGGCTTTAGGGATGAGTATATGTTGTCCATTGTATCAGTGACTCAAGCCCTGGAACTTTGCAGCCCTGGAACTTTGCTATTGGCAAAGAACATTCTTTTATTAGTGATGCTGAGCTGGGATACACATCAGGTTTTGCAGACCATCTTGCCATCAAGAGAATAGATTCTGCTAGATAATAGAAAAAATACAAGAGAAAAAGATGCACAAGATGGGGACTTAGGTGACTGATTGAATCCCTAGATCTAGCTATAACTGAATACAAATGGGCTTTTGAACTAAATGACCCAGCAGATCTACCGCCTCCTTTCCCTGCTTCCTTCCCTTTTTCTTATTATTGTTTTGACTTTGCCCCATTTGTTTCAGATATTTTGATTCTGGTTTCTGTAACTTACAACTGAAAGACTTAAAATCCTCAATGCTTAAAGGTTTTAGTTGTATCATTAACTTTAAAACGACAGATGGGATGTTAACAATCCTTCAACCTGGTCACTTTTTCCTGGTTTAGGTTCAGCACCTGTCCAACTGTTCCCCATAGAATAGTGCTGTAACTTCTACAAGTTCTAGCTCTTGAAAACACTGCTCAGGACATCCATGCCAGAGGAGGGCGCCCGATGTTCTCCCACTACGACAGGAAATCTCTTTCACGCAGTGCTTAGAAGGAGATGGAGACTACTTGGAACTATGACTTTGAAAGCATGTGGAAACCAGGTGAGTGTTGCAGTTGTCATTAACCCCTGATCAAGGCGAACATCTGGATAGTTTTCCAGAGCTCTGATGAGACAGCCCCATGCAGAGCTGGGCCCCTTGTGTTCACTTGGAGATTCTGACAGCTGAATACACAGGTAGAAAACTCCAGCGGTTCCCAGATCCTTTTAGCCATAGGTACAGTTTCTGTAGACTTTGGACTCAGCTGTGTTCCATTTCACAGCTCCACTTGTGCAATAGAGACAGCTTCTCAAACAGTGGCATATAGAACCATTGTTGTCACAAGCCAGGTGGTGATTGTGTTTCTGAGCTGAGCCTCAGATGTCTGTAATAGCAGCCTTTCTGTGTAATTTAGTGGCTAAGCTTCTGGGCTTCCAAGTCAGAAATGACTGAAATTCAATAATATTGTTTTCCCCACATGTAAGCCATCTGATCCTACCTCTCTGTACCTTAATCTTTGTCTAGAAAATGTGGCCAATAATGATGCAGACCGCCTAGGGTTGGAGTGAAGGTTAAAGGTAAAGCACACGGGAATGGCACTTGACACCTGCCCCAGGGTGTTTCAAACACAGAATGTTAAACATCAGCTAGTCATTTTGGTGCACATCTTTAATCCCAGAACTTTGGGGAGCAGAGGCAGGAGGATCATAAGTCCAAGTGGGACTCTTGGTGACATACTGAGACCTTGTTTCAAAATAGGACATATAAAAGGCCTAGGGCTATAGCTTAATGTGAAAGCCCTGGGCTCAATCCTCCATACTACAGAAAGTTAACTGTCCTCAGTATAATGATAATCAATGGATCGCTCTTTCCCCCACTGTGACCACACTGCTACTAGTCTGCCCTCAAGAATCTCTGATAGAGATCTCAAAGTAGGGAAATAGCCACTGGGTTTGTCTTTGGAGGAATGGAGAATCCCACAGAGGCCATGCTGAAAGGGATCCTGAGAAGGGCAATACATGTTCCCAAGATGAAGGTGAGGGCCCAGGGTCTATGGAAGAGGAGACAGGGGTCTCAGGGCTCCATCCAGGGACAGAGATGTGACTTTTCAGTGCTCACATTAGTCTGTCTCCATTGGTGACGGGTACAGTCAAACTGGCCTGGCAGCTGATGAAGGCATCTCTGCTGTGCGGGGTCCTTCTGCTAGGCCCCTCCTGAGGCTCATCACTCCACCGCTTACTGTGACAGAGCCATTTGTTATTGTCACAGGTGGGCAAATAACCCCCGGCAGCTGGAGGCTGTGACAACACCTACTTATGCAGAAATCTGTCCCAGCTAAGTTTGGGCGCCCATACCTTGGTACACAGGGGTATAGGGACTTGGGGGTGGGGTGGGGTGTCACGAAGCATAATGGAAGGTTCTGGTTTTGTGGTTGACACCAGTCTCCTCTGACAGCCCTTCCCTGAGGCAGCCTAGGAAGGATCCTGAAACAGCAGGAGTCTCCGGGAATGAAAATGAAAACCACACTCATTAATTAACATCTCAAAGCATTCCTCTCCCCCTGCCCCCCAGCCTGGAAAAAGCTTGGCACAGCACAGCGGAAACTGTAACTTCAGCCTCAGACAGATGGTTTTCTTTGGAGATCCCTTCCACTGTCCCAGCACTGCTTTCTGGGAAATTAGAAGGAGAAAATTTGCCTTGAAATGATGCAATTATAATTTCCACTCTTGCAACCCCCTTGAGTCGCCTCATGCTCCCCACATGCTTATAGGATGAGAATCACCATTTTTGAAACACTTTAGGGCACAGAGTTGATAGGGGCGTGCTGCTCAGCAGCCGGGAAACGGGTGTATCTCTCACGCTTTCACCACGTACCAGAGAAGAGTTGTGCAAGACAGGTCTTTAGATTGTAGCAGGCATCCAGGAGAAAGCTGTGAGGAGCACGAGAAACGAGTAGCCCCACAAACTAACAGAATCTGGAGAGGAAGATGGCAAAGCCTGCTGCAGGATCTACCAGGGAGTAAAGTGGGGCTGCACCCAACTGTGCTTTTTGGACAAGGCAAGAGAACACAGCAGTCAGACTCTGGGTTTGAATGCCAGTTACGTCTGTGACCTTGGCCAAGTTATTTAGTTCCACTTCATGTCTCATTTCTCCCACCCATTTTATGTCATTTTTCACAGGGTCTTTTTCCTGAAGTCATTGTGAAAATTAAATGAGATTGTTAGATTTCTGGCGCATAAAAGGACCAAACAAAGAAAAGAAAGAAGGACTTTACTCCGCACATGGACAGGACCGCACAACATGCCATACCGGACGACTCTAGCGCTAGACAAGGGAACTGAGGTTTATAAAGACTCTGGCTAGGGGGTGGAGCTTAAGGGGCGGGCTTAGTGACGTGTCAGGAGCTGATTGGGGGTTTCTTGGAGCCGGTAGGAAAGGCAAGAGGAAGTTGTACTCCAGGATGAGGGGAGGACAAAGGGTCGGGGAGTCACTGGGAAGATAAGCTGTTGTTTTGGGCTTCAGCCATGTTAGACCACCAGCACCAAAATAATTCAGCAGTTCATACCTGGGCAGGAACCTATCAGAGATAATACATGTAAGTGCTTAGACGCATGCCTGGGAAACAGGAAGGGCTCAAGAAATGCTAATTTATTGCTTCTCCCTGGTTTTGCTCTCCAACCTCTGTGGTTCTCCAGCTCTCTCAGTGCTGGCCTACTGAGGTACCAGTACCCTTGGACCTGGTGCACGTGGCCCGTTCTCTCTGAAGTTCTCCTCTGAAGGCCCCTGCTCTATGTCTGTGTCGCACACCGCCTCAGCCTGCGTTCCCTGCTTCTCTGAGGCTCTGTGTCTTCCTCAGGTGTGGGAAAGGAGTGTATCTTAGATTTCCCGTGCAGCAGTTTCTGAATTTACTTCTTAGAGAAGGCCAATCTTATGCTCGGGGAATCCCAGCTGTAGGCGGACAACTCCACCCAAAGTGCTTAGTGACTTCCCTTGGTGGTTCAGGAAAGCGCCCTTCAATCCAGCCTCTTCTATTTAGAGCTTGTGGCATAGACTGGGAAGCTGTTTACTCAACCACTGCATTTTCTTCTGGGAATACAGCTGGAGTGTAGGTCTCAGCCTCCTTTGCAAGCTGCATTGTGAATCAAGTTGTATGCGATAGAGCGAGAGGGGAAGTGAGCTGAGCCACTTCTAGACCCAGCCAGCCCAACCATCTCCTGCCTGTTTGTCCATGCTCTGTCCCCTTTGGCCAGCTGGTTGCAGAGAACAGTGAGATTAGAGATGCCAGAGCCATAGCACCTAAGGAGCCTCTGCTCCTGGACACTCCAGAGGGATGGAAGTGCGGCCAAGAACAATTGGGGTGGACTGACAAGGAACGCTGTTCCGTGGCAATGAGCCACTGAAGTTTAAGGGGTTGCTAGCTAGGTTAATGTCCTTAATGTAAATAATCCACCCACACTGCCTGAGGTCTAACAAAAACCACTTTATGTTCAGTAACCTGTTCAATGCCCTTCCTTCCCCTGCAGCTCATGACATTTGGCTTCCAAAGTGATCATTCAAGTATTAAAGATTAACCGTGGTTACTAGCATCCCTGCTTGAAGAACCTTCTCTGTTTCCTAGAGTAGAAAGCCCGAGTTTTTAGCCGAGTGTTCCCAGCTTTGTATATCTTTCTCTTCCTGCACTTCCTATTTTATTTCTTATTTGTCTCCCCTTTGAGCCCCGTAAATACTTAAAAAACAACCAGAGCGCATCAAAACACAGATGTACGGCAAGAGAGAGCGTCAACATTATTTGATGCCTAAGGAAACAGATACAGGCAACTCCAACCACACGGGCAGGTGAGCCGTGGCTTCACTGAATTTAAGGGACAGCTGTGTATGCCAACGTCAGCACATTCAGAAACCTGGCCCCTGCTGCCCGCGTAACTGATCACTTATGACACTGGCTGCTAGCAAGATGGCACTGGGAACACAAGCACCCATATTCACTCCAGACACACTCATACTCACACACGGCATCCCTGGGCATGACGGGAGCTACCCATGGAGTTGCCACTGCCTTGGGAAAGAGCTGTCCTGCATCCTCTGCCGCTTTCCTATGACATGCCCTCTGCTATGGCCCTTCCAAGTGCTCTGCCACTTGCCAAATGAGCCACTCCTTTTCAGGGTACCATCTCCCTTGCCTGGAATCCTTTACACGCTTTACCTTCCAGGAAACGCCCTTCTCATCCTTTCGTAGCCACTCGGGGCTTATCTTTCCAGCTGAGTTGTTGCAAACCCCAGCCCACTTCCTCAAGGGCAGGCGAGTTCTCTAATTTAAAGCATTTTCTGTGAGCTCTCCGGTTAGAACATTGTACTGCAGTTATCTGATTATGTATCCGTTTCTTTCACCAGACAATGAGCTCAGGGGACAAGAATATTAATATTCATCCGGTAGACAATCTGCAAATATTGAATGATTCAGTAAGTAGGAGGGGAGGAAGGAGAATGGAGTCTATGTCTGACTGCAATTCAGCCACAATATTGGCTCTTATAGGGTGATAGCTGCAAGGCTGACAGGGTGGCCCTGCTTCTGTGAAGACCATATATACAGCCTGGAAGAGGAAGATTTGTTGGAAGCTGCTCCAACTAATACCAGAAGCTGGAACGTGGAGCCTGATGTCAACTCTATGAAAGATGATACTTTCCCCTGTTCATTAAAATATAAAGGTTGATAAAAACTGCAGTATCCATTTAAATTTATTTCAATTTATTATAGTAAAAGACACATTGCCATTAATCTTCCTCAAAATACCCCCCCTCACTGTGAACGTGCTTATTCCATCATTCTTGCCACTTTCTGAAGAGTTCTGGAATCATCTTTTGTGAGTGTCTTTAAGAGGTACGATAAAAAATACAACGAGTGCTGCTGCTGAGTGCCATGTAATAAAAAATTAGTCTGGTAAAAACAGTACAGCGTGTCCTCATCTGCCTTATGCATTGGATCTGACACTATGCAACCTCTGGCTCTTCTCTCAAATCAAATTGACCATAAAAGGTAAACATTTTGAATCAGCTGAGTATCTTGCCAGGCATAATAGTGCAACCAAAGACACTCATGAAAGAAGACGTCCGGAACTGCTTCAGAAAGCGGCAGGATCAATGGGATAAGTGTGTTTGAAGGAATGGGGGGTGTTTTGAGTGAGATTAATAGCACTGTGTCTTTTGTTATAATAAAAATTTAAAATTTAAACATTTATTAGTATTGTGATTGTACCTTACGTATTGGAAAACAGACATTTTAAGCATCAAGAAAGTTCAGAAAATAATTTGACTATGTACCTACCAGCAAGAAGTGACATTTTGACTGTGTTGGTCACTTTTCATTGCTAGGGAAAAACAGCGCCCATAACTTAATAGAGGAGAGGTTTATTTTGACTCACAGTTTCAGAGTGTTCAGGCGTGGTCAGCTGGCTCCAAGGCAGAAACAAATTGTGGCAAAAGGAATGGCAGAGTAGAGCTGCTAAATTCATGCCTCCAGGGAGCAGAAAGAAGGGGAGGAGTCCAAGAGAATGGGACTAGGGACAAGATGTCCCTAAGGTCATGTTCCCATGACCCACTTCCCTACTTTCTAATAGCCAATTCATGGGTCGATGAGGTCAGTGGATTACCCCTTTGATGAAGTCAGTGCCCTCACCCATGCAGTTTCCTCGCCAGGAGTCTCTTAATCCGGTCAAGTTGACAATCAAGATTAACCAGAACACTGATATTCTGCCATATTTGCTTCAGGTCTCTTTGTTCTGTAATTGAATTTTATAAATAACGTTAGAGACTGCCCTCCTCACCTGTCTGTCCCTCCTGTTTTAGAGTGCTCTGCTACCAGATTATACATCTTCCCATGCCTGCCTTTGTATTTTTAGCACATGTGACATATAGTATTTTTAAATGATCATGCATGAATACACAGGCATGCACCATAAAGTGTTTTGGGTACTGAGGGACCACATATATGATGTTATCACACAAAATGCTATTGTCTAATGAGGTCACAGCTCTCTGAGTTTGTGTAAGAGCACCCTGTGATGTTTGTATAATGATGACATTGCCTGAGATGTAGTTCCCAGGACATACCCCATTGTTAAGGGATGCATGACTGTATATGGATTACATAAATGAATGTACAGTATGTCTTTGTTATAGTATCATATTGTACATATCAATATTGTCATTTTTGAGTTATCTGTGCAGTTGCATGTGGATCTAGTGAATTAATTTGAATGGATGAAAACTACCCTACCATATGGGTGAACCAGTTTATTGTCCGTTTGCCTGCTCAATGGTATTTGTTTCCCACTTTTCACTGTTATAAACCAGTTCCAAGAAGCACATCTTTGTTTACAGTTCACTGTGTATGCAAAATAACATGTTCTCACAGCCAGGCCATCCAACACCAGAACTGGCTGCTTGTAGAGGCAAAGGACTTCCGGTTCCTGGGACTTGTCATGGAAAGTTATCAGGGAATTTGTGCAGGGTTTTCCTAGCCAGGCACAGTATATGGTAACCCCAGCACTCTGGGAAGCTAGGGCAGGAGAATCTCAAGTTCAAGCCTATACTGGACAGTTTAGTTACTCATGGAGACCTTGTTCCCCCTGCAAAAAAAAAATGACTGGAGATTTAGTAGCAAGGTCCTGAGTTCATTTCTCAGTACTGCTGTACTACACCAAATACATAAACAAACAGTTCCTTGCCCTTGTTTTTAAATTGAACCTAATGATGCTAAATTCCCTTCCAACCCTGAAGCTCAAGATTCATATGACATCAAGAACAACCATATGAAATAAATAATTCCTGAAATTTTCTCTGAATTCTGGGGTTACAGCAAAAATGTACCAGAAGCTCATCCTGGGTCAATGACTAGAAGGGACTTTAGAGATGACCAACTGCAGTACAGCTGTTTGCTGATGTCTTCATGCTAAAATCAGGGTGTGTTCACATATTTACTACATGAGGCACTGTTCATCAAGTCACTTAACTAGTGCTTCATGAGCACCTACTATGTACCAAGGGTCATACTTCAGGCACCATTTTTAGCGTTAGGTGTGTCTGGTGAAGCAAACAACGTCTTCCATGGAGTTTATGATTGTAGATAAATACGTACTATAAAGTGAGACAATCTTATGTGCTGAGTTGTGACCCCCTCACTTCCCACCAAACTCCTATGTGAGGCTCTAAGCGCAGTGCCTGATATGGCTGTATTTGGAGACAGGATCTGTATGAAGCAATTTGGGTAAAATGGGGTCCTCATGGTGACCCCTAATCCAACCTGACTGATATCCTTGTTTTTTTTTTTTTTTCCCCCGGTACTGGGAATCGAACCCACAACCTTGAGCTTGCCGGGCAGGCACTGTGCCGCTGAGCTAAATCCCCAGCCCCTGACTGATGTTCTTGTGAATGGAGGGAATTTGGACACATCTGGACAGCAGCATGCACAGGCACTGAGAAGGCCCTGTGAGGACTCAGCAGGAAGACAGTCACCCGCAGGGCGATGAGAGAGGCCTCAGGAGGGCCCCGCCCGGCTAACAGCTCAACCTCAGACCTCCAGCAAATCTGACAGCAGGCTCTGTAGCTTAACGCTCTTGACTGTGGTATCTCCTCCAACAGCCCTAGCACACTCACACAGGAGCTATGGCGAAGCGCAGTGGAGCAAGGGCGGAGATCGAGGGCGCCGTCACCCTGTTAGGTGCTATCTGGACTCTTATTAGAACCTGTGCTAATTATCCTCACTTGACAGGTGAGGTAACTTCTGCTCAGAGAGTTCAAGTGATGTCCACAATGCCCCACAGCTAGGAAGCAACAGAGATTCAGAGTTAGGTCTTAGTTCTAAATTACACTTATGTAATGCCATTCTGCTTCTAATTTTTTTTTTAACTTAAAGTAAGGCTAGTACGAATATGATGCTTTCAAGTTTACAAATTATTTTTAAAGGCACTCTTACATTTGATCTTCATAGAAAACGACATAGGTAGGTGACATTTCCCTTCCCCTCCTCCTCTCGCTCGTCCTCATTCACCTTCTCTTTAGGGGTGGAGTAGCAGAAGCAAAAACGAAAGATGGGACGAAGAGAAAGGACTCCAGAGGAGAACCAGGACAAAAAGCCATGTATCCTCCATCAGAGAGATCCAGGGACATGGCAGGGGCCTCAGTCCATGCCAGGCTATGCTGATGCTCAAAGCTTACAGATGTCACAGTTAGCAATTTCCTCATTCCACTGAACCATGGTTTGCCGTGGGTTTGGCTAGGGCTTTGCTCATAATGCAAAATAGTAGCACAGTCGTTTCCCCTTGGGCAGGAGTTTAGAGTGGCGTCCTCAAACACCTGTCTATGGTAAGAGCTGGACTGCAAGGCTCTCCTCACCATGGCTGTGGTCCTAATAGCTGTACTTCCAGGTAAGGCCCAGTGATTCCAGCTAGAACCAAGCAAGAATCAAGGATGCCTCTGTTACCTGAATAGTGGTGAATGGCTTAAATGCCTCCATTTGGCTCTCTGATGGAGTGATGCTGAAACAAAGGACTGGATTGGATGTTTTTAAAGTCACTGGATTCTAGCCAGCTTTGCTTTTCCCAAATAAACTGCAAAAAAGACCTCCTCATGTCCCACTCTTGTGTCATCTGACGCTTTGGGAAGTGTGTGTGATGTCTTCCACCAACTCCAGCCTCCTTGCCAATGAGGAAAACAGTCAGTCCCTATTTTTGTTACCAGGGCTCAAAGAAATTTTATAGTTGGTTCAACCTCACAGCACAGTACTGAGAGAGGTGGTGTGGGGATTAGAACTGAATTCTCCACCACTCCTCTATCCATTTTGTAAGAGAAAGCACTTCCTCTTTGGGTAAAGCCTCAATTGGCCCCTGAAATGTACATGGCCCTAGGACCTCTGTATTTTCTGTTCCCAGAAAACCCCAGCTCCAAGGTACCTGCTGTGTGGACAGGGGCATTGGCTTTGCGTATTTCTAAGAGGCACTTTTGTCTCCAGCCCCCGTCTGCCATGACCACCCCTGCCCAGCTGGGGATGAGCTCTGCAAGGCTGATCCAGTCTCCTGCCACTGGATAAATCAACCTAACTGTGTAGAGTTAATTTGTCTGACTATAAAGTGCATTCAATAAGTGTAAAACAAAACTAATTGGTTCTCTTCCATACAAATTTAATCATACCATAAAATGTGATCAATGCAAATAAAAACCATTGAGTAGGTTAAGTGTTGAGGATCCATAAAGGGGGAAAAATGGCCCATTCGCATAATGGTAGGAATCGAAATCTGGACGCGCATTCACCGGTGCATTAATCATCTCCCATGCCAGAGTTGACAATAGCCGGGCTGTGTTGGAGGGACACTGAACATTTCCTTCCCTTGTGCCAATTGTGCAGAGGAGATAATTTGCTCATTGATTTGGGGGTGCCTGTGTTATCAGCTAATACATTCTGGATAATGTACATCGGTTGCTGGGGTTTGTGTGTCTGCGGTTCATTTGCTGATTCTGGGTGCTGCTCACACTGTCTTTGTGCAGGGATTTGACTGTTTTCTTTGTTGACAGGAGGGCTGGAGTCGGGGGATGACGTCAGATGCACTTCCCAAAGGGTCAAATGATGCAGCGGTGGGACATGAGGAGGCCTTTTTTGCAGTTTATTTGGGAAAAGTAAAGCTGGCTAGAATCCAGTGACTTTAAAAACATCCAATCCAGTCCTTTGTTTCAGCATCACTCTATCAGAGAGCCAAATGGAGGCATTTAAGCCATTCACCATTGTTCAGGTAACAGAGGCACCCTTGATTCTTCCTTGGTTCTAGCTGGAATCACTGGGCCTTACCTGGAAGTGCAGCTGTTAGGACCACGGCCATGGTGAGGAGAGCTTTGCAGTCCAGCTCTTACCATAGATAGGTGTTTGAGGACGCCGCTCTAAACTCCTGCCCAAGGGGAAACGACTGTGCTACTATTTTGCATTATGAGCAAAGCCCTCGCCAAACCCATGGCAAACCATGGTTCAGTGGAATGAGGAAATTGCTAACTGTGACATCTGTAAGCTTTGAGCATCAGCATAGCCTGGCATGGACTGAGGCCCCTGCCATGTCCCTGGATCTCTCTGATGGAGGATAGATGGCTTTTTGTCCTGGGTCTCTTCTGGAGTAAACTCCTTTCTCTTCTCTCCACCTTCCATTTTTGCTTCTGCTACCCCACCCCTAAATGTGGTATAAAGTGTGGATTGCCATTAAAACCTATTCTCCTCTTCCACAGCAAAAAAGTTATAGAAGGACATGTGGGTGTCCAGGCAGGGTCTGCAGTTCCAAGTCTCGCTTGCAGTTGGGTGTGGCCGTAACTGCCTTATTTCTAATGGACTGTGCACGCAGGCACAATGAGCCACTCTCAGTCCTGCCTCTGAAATCTCTCCCCATGGCTGTGCTTCCACATGCCTCACTTCTTTTCCTAGGAAATGATGATGAACAGAAAGGCCTCCTAAGTGATTAAGAGGGAAATGACACATCAGCTGGATCCCTGAGTGTTACTGTGGAGCAGAGCCCTCTGCCAACATGAAACCCCTTCCCTAGACTGACAGAGCTGGGGAGCAAAGAAATTTCTCTTGTGTTTGAGTCATTATTACATGTGGTGTAGTTGTTACCGCACCTATGCTAACTAATGCATCCCATCATGCCTCATCCTTCTATTTAGTTTGCATCTTTGCATACTACATACATGACCAGTCATTGTACCTACTGAAAGTCTAGTTCTTTTGTCTCTTCACCCATTCTATATTTTTTCGCTTCCAACGGAAATGTTTTTAACTGCCTACAAAAGTAATACATGCAAATTGTAAAAGTAGCCAATTATTAGAGCTTTTTTTAAAAATAAAGAATAAGGTTTAAACAACCATTAATTGCATCATCCAGATACAACCACAGTAAGCCTACACATTTTAAAAACATTTTTAAAGAAATATAATAACATACAGAAGGAAAGTTCACACATTTTAAATGGGCAACTTGAAGAATTTTCATAAGTTGAATTCACCCTGGTGTTCCGGTTTAGACCTAAAATGTTCCCTAGGGGTCTCATGTGTTCAGAGTTGAAGGCTTTGAACAGTGATTGGGTCCCGTGAGCACTGTATCAATGGGTTAATCCACTGAGGAGTTCCTAGCTTAATGGTTAGAAGAGGCAGGTCACTGGGGTGTGACCTGGAAGGGTGTATTCGTGTCCCGGGCTCCTTCTTTTGCTCTGCCTTCTGCATGCCACGTGGTGAGCAGCTTTCTTCCACCATGTCCTTCCCCTATGTCATTTCTTCCCTGGAGCCAGCCAGCCACAGCCTGAACCCACAGGCAACTGTAAGCCAAATAAACCTCTCCTCCTTTAAGAGCTGCGGGTATCAGGTATTGTGTTACAGTTATGCAGGTCCTGTTCTTTGGAGTGTAGGACCTAAAGCAGAAGCCCCGTGTACCATCACATAGGCAATAATCAACTTCAAGCAGTTCTGTCCGTGTACTCCTTTCTACAGTGGACGTCAGGAAACTCACCTCAGTAAATGGTTAAAAAGGCTGAGAAACACGGGAATGAGACACTGATTCCAAGGGGAGGTTGTAAGGGAGTGAACATTGCTACATTTTCACATTCCTGTGAGGAGCTAAGGTCTAAGGCTCTCAGGGAAACTCCTTTACCCTGGGGCTATTCCTCCCACTTGCCCTTTCCCCCTGTGATTCCTGCCGCCAGGGATTCCCTTCCTCCACTCCTGTTCAGCCTTCGGATCTCAGTTTAAATGGTGGTTCCTCTGGAAAGTCTTTCCCACCCCACACTTACCCCAGCCCAGATGAAGCTCTACGAATTCCCAAAGTTTTTATTATCCCTGTGCACTAGTGCTTGTTTAACTATCTGCTCCCCCACCCATCCTTGGTCAGATGAAACCTTGTTGTTATTTACGGCACATAGTTGGCACTTAATGTTTGCTGAACAAGTGATTGAATCAGTGAATGAATGAAGGGTTTGGGATACCTTCTTGCAGCCTGTAGGATGGTGGCTCTAGACCAAGTTCATTTGGTGGTGACCTGGAAAGATTTGGATTCGTGCAGCCTCCAGACTGGAACTGGGGCACAATAGAGCTTATAAATAGGACATGATATCAGGAGCCCTGAGCCCCCTCCGCAGCTGGGTGCTCAAACAATAAGGTACACTTATTCTCCATGGACTCTCTTCCAGAAGAGCCGAGAAAGGTCACACATTAAGAATTTAATGGTCCTCAAGGGAAATCCACCTCTTACATTTCTTGGCTTCCCCGGCTGCCTGTTCACGGGCTGACAACTCTTTCTGCTCCTTTGGTCTCTGCCTCCGGTTCTTCATTCCACTTCCTGGAATCTGCCTCCCCTACATTCCGGAGGCTCTGCTTTTTTTTTTTCCCTGTGATTTATCACCGCTACATCTCTTGCCATTCTACACTCCTATTTGTCTGCTTTCAATAATTATTTAAGCTTTATTAGGTATTTATCAAGTACGCTGTCAGCTGCTGAAGTTTGCTGATTGTAGCCAGAGGTTTAGAAGGGCAATTTGCATGCAACTCAGACCTCACATGGCAAATCCTCTCTCTGGATTGAAATTATGATATGAATATGATGCTTTATGAGATAATAGAATGAAGATTCCAAATGCTAGAGTGGGGTATATATATATATATATAATATATATATATATATATATATATATATATATTTTTTTTTTTTTTTCCTTCTAAGCTTTCCTGAGAAAGAAATATGTGAGCAGCTCATATGGTTGGTTATTCAAAGGAGGGTGTGGAAATGTACTCACTGCAGAGGAGTCAGGAAGAAACAGATGAATATTCTAGCTCAGCTGGCCTTTCAATTCATGGGATTGAGTTCCAACCAAGTTAAAGACCACTGGGCACTGCAGCTCCCTGAACTTTGCTTTACTGGATGGTTACTCCTGATGTGGGGCACAAAACAGGTGCCATACCAGGAATAGGTGAGCTGGGGAGACAGGAGGCCCAGCGAAGAGGCAGCTGAGCAATGGTGACCTGCCCCATGACAGAGGGATTAGGATGTATGGGGGGCAGAGTTCTTCAAAGGCTGGAAAACATAGAGCTGGTCCTGGAGATGGTAGGAGCTATACAATCTTTGTTTCCAGTTTGATAAATACCGAGGGGTATGTGTTTTTGATGTCATGGTTTTCCTCTGCAGAAGCTGAAATGGCACAAAGCCATGGAGGAGGACATCTGTGGGATCTGCTTTTCCTCACGGACCAGCTTCTTCCGTTCCTCTTCTTGTCTGGTAACAGCTGCCAGAATTTTTTTGTTTTTCCTTCTCTGTTCTCAGTTTGAAAATCTGGTGGAGGCGTAGTGATGTCCCAGTTCACAGGCAGGCGTGCAACCCAGGTGTTAGATGCTGGTGGATATAGTTTAGTCTCCTGGCAGCTGCCGCTGTTCATGAGTGACCCTCCTCCTCACCCAGGCAGGTGTAATGACATTGAGTTCTAGGGATTTCTTTAGGGTGAATGGAGAAGAAAACACATTTCTCTAATGGACCATAAAAGGATGAGAGCCATAATGCTTGTAAGTTGGGGGCTGTTACGGACCTGCATGAGGAGAGCTTCTGACTAAAGCTAAAGCCACTGGAGAGAAGAAAGGAGAAGGGAGATGAGAGAGGTCTGGACCTCAGGTCTGGACCTACGCGTTTCTCAAGCGATTATGCCTGGACTTGCAGGTCCATGAGAGAAAAAGAGCCTGAACCCTTGTCATTATTTGATCTGCTGTCATTGTTATTATGTTAATATTTTACACCATTTTGAGTAATGTTGTCTGTCACCACCAAAAAGAATCTTGACCAACACAGCCATTCACTGAGAGTAGTAGAAATAGAAGTAATGGTGACCTGATGATATTTTGGAGGTCATGAGATCAGAAATTCTTTATAGTGAAGAAAAAGGTACAAAAAGGAACCAGATCCTTTTCCCTCGCAGATACCTGGAAGCCTTAGATCAAGGGAAGTGGCCAAGTCTAGTCCAGTAGTTCACTTATGGGTAGTTTTAGTCATATCCTTCACTTCTCTGGGTCTCTGCCTCCTTACTTAGGGACATTAATTTATGGTTCTTCTTTTCATATATGAGAAACAGAAATGGCAATAGTGCCTTACAAACAAAACGGTTTTTTGAGGGGTTTACTATTATTACTTTTATTATGTTTCCCAATTGCTAGGGTGTTCCAGAGAGGCTGAATGCCCACCAGCCCCAGGTGTCAAACAGGTAGGTCATTAGGTCGGATGGTCTATAAGGGTCTTTTGCCTTCAGAATATTAACAAAGGGAACTTGTACCTCCTGAGCAATGCCTGTGGGCAGGAACGTGTGTGCAAATGCACGCTGACTCTTGACAGCCCACTGCAGCTCTGTGGAGTGGAAGGTCTACATCTTACCCATCAGGAGCGGAAGATTACCTGTGCAAGATCAAGTAGCAGATCGGGTCTATGGTTAGTTCTGTGGGGTCCTAAAGACCTTATTTTTCCACTGAGTCATCCTCCTCAGGATCCAGAGAATCAGTACTGGCAGAAGCTCAGGAAAGTGCTAGAAAACAGGAAAAGTATCGGACACAAGAGGACTCTGATTTGGACCTCGAAGTGAAAAGATCACGTGTCCTCCGGAGCAAAGACATAGCAGTAAGATCAGCAGGTGGGCAGATTTAGGTCAATTGCCTTGATCTGCTATGGGTCTTAACTTTAGGAAAGCCCACTTAGTCATGGATTTGTGGATCATTTGTTAAACACTATCTTGGTTACTTTTTTCTCATTGCTAGGACAAAATACCTGATGCCCACAGTTAAAGAAGGAAAGGTTTACTTAGCTCACAGTTTATGGAGGTTTCAGTCCATACTCAGCTGGCTCCAAGGCAGGGGCACAGGGCAACAGTTCATGGTGGTGGAAAACAGCATAAACCATCAGAACAGAAGGGAGGAGTGGCGGGAAGAGCAAGCATCTTTCCCTCCCTTATACTATATGCAGGCTACCTGCCCTGGGGTGGTGTAGCTCTCATACCCATCATCCCAGCATTGGACTATGGATCAATCATAAACTCTAGAAGCCCACCCCCATGACTGCATGAGGCTTTGAGGGGACATCCAGACACAAACCATAACAAACACCTACACTGTCCCAGGTCTTGGACCAAATATCTCCTCTTCCCTTGAATACTCCACCCACTGGTAGAAATAGTCCTACAAATAACTCACTCTGGTATAATGTGGTGAGCTGTACATAAGGTGTGATCAAAATGGCTGTAACAGGGACAGGGTGGATAGGAAGTGCTCTGCATTGCAGAATGGTTTGATAAAGAAGGGGCATCTGAGCTGGTCTTGGAGAATAGGTAAGTGTTCATCACACAGCCAAGGGGAGGGATGTGTATATCTGGAGTAACCAGGAAAGCCAGAGAGGCACACATGGCCTGCTTAGGGAGGAAGTGCCTGTTGGATATGGTGGGGTGTGGCCGGCAGAGTGAGGAGGAGGTGAGCCCAGGGACTTCTGCAAAGCCAGGGATGAGCAAATGCCAGGAAGGGTTTGCATAGTGTCCTTATTGAAGGAATTTAGTCTTGGGAGTGAGAAGATAAAGATGGTCTCTGCTATTACTGGAGGATGGGTTGGAGTTGTCAGCCTCAGGCAGAGAGACCTCAGAGAGGACTGCAGAACTAACCAACCCTGGGGATCATGCCAGGTCAGATTAGCACAGCATTTGGGAAACTACAAAAACCAAGATATGAAGTCTGAGAGATTTTGCAGCAGTCTTCTCTGCTTGTATACATCCAGAGACAAGGGGGTCACTACTTTATAGAACAGCCAAAGCCTTCTTCAGCTTTTTCTGTAGCTCTAAGTTTCCCAGAGACCACTCTGGAAGGAATGGCCCATTCTTCTATTACAGGGTCATGGGAGGAAGAGATAGAGTGTCTCTTTGGATAGAGGAGGATGAGAAGATGGACCAGTGATCGCTGCCTCCCGGAAGAAAGCTGTAAGAATGAGGTAGTTTCATGGACTCCCAACTCAAGTCTGGGAGCCCAAAGGCTGTATTACAGCTTCCACTTAGAGGGGATGGACAGAAGAGTCCAGAGAGCACACTTCTCTGTCTTGGAATCCCCTTGGGAGCAGCCTGTGAATTTCTACTCATTCTTCAAAAAAAATCATGCAGCCAGAAACTCTCAGATTGGAAAAGACTTTAAGCTGTGTAGGCCAGGAGACAGCAAACCTTTTCTTAAAGGGCAGAGAGTAAATATTTTAGGTCTTGTTGCAAGTACTCAGCTCTGCTCTTGTAAGAAAGCAGCCATGGACTGAAACATGTAAATGGGTGAGTGTGGCTGTGTTCCAATAAAACTTTATTTACAAAGCACAGGGCAGCCTTAAGGCTGTTGTTTGCCTATCCTTGATGTGAGTAAACACACTCAGGTAAAAGAATTGAGGATTTCCTTTAAGAGACAAAGCAAAACAAAGCAAAACCCTTACTAGCTAACAGTTGCTTGGCAGGAAGTGTTCAACACATGTTTGTGAAATTGGATCAAATGGATGTAGGTCAATTATTTGTAAAACAGAAATTGGTGGTCATGAGTATGTTTTGAGCACCTACATTCCTACAGGTCTGCATAAAGTAAAAAGGCTTGAGTCTGAATGAAGGTAGAAGGTGTGTAAATCTCTCCATTTCTATTGGTCATTTCTGTGAGCTTCAGGGCCACAAGTTTTGTCTTGGTGGATGCTTTGGGCTTTAGATTCTGTAGCACACTTGGATGAGGCTGCCACAGAGTCATCAAATGACAGGTTGTAGTCAGTTTAGTTTTGCTTTGTCCGTTCTAAACAGGGTGTCAACAATTGAAATGGGACAGTGTTCTAGTCAGGGTTTTCAAGGGAATAGATTTAATAGAGGACACATAATTTATAGGATTACTTTATAATGTTCACCCCAAAAGTCAAATGCAGAGGAGTGTAAGAGATCTGTCCATGTGCTAGAAATCCAAAGAATCCAGCTGAGGGCCTGAATCCTATGGCAATGTCCTGCATGAGTCCAGCTGAAGACCTAGAGTCCATGGCAATGTCCTCCATGGGTCCAGTTGGAGGCCTAGAGCTCATGACAATGTCTCATCCAAGTCTGCATCAAGGATCTGCATGGGGAAGGTCCAAAGGTCGGTGGTGGAAGCTAGAAATTCTGTGCCAGAGGGATGAAGGATCTGTGCCAGCAGGCTGAGGGATCTGCACTGGAGCCAGCAAGTGATGCTTAAGGTAAGGACCAGAGTTCCCCCTAAAAGAACTGCAGCCATCCTCAGCAACAGTGAAGACTTAAGCTCCTCCAGTTATGAGAACAGCTGAGTTCATATCAGGAAAACCAGCGTGACAAGCTTCTTCAACAACAGCACGCCATCTTTCCCACCAATTCTTGTTTTATGCTCTTGCAACCATCCTCAGGTGGGCCTTCCATACCCCAAACCACACTGACTCATTTCAGCTGGGTGCTCCCAGGTGACCTTTAGTTAATCCACTACAGGCACTTTGAAATGAGATGGCCCATGAACTACTACCTGGTGCAGTATAGGGGGTTTTGGGTTCTGATAGATCTCCACTCCTACTGCTTTCCATCCACATCAACTCAAGCAAGCATCTTAATCCTTTAAGTCTCGGTTTCCTTGCTGTAGCAGTACTTCCCCTGGGAATGTTTTGAACATTAAGTAAAGTTATGCATGCAAGGTACTCCATATTGTGCTGGGAGCACAGCAGGCGTTAGGGATTATTTTCTAATGCAGCACAAAAATACCCCATCCACGGTGATGGTGGTTGCTCACCCACTGTCCTGAGGCCCTGGAATTTGTTTCCTTGTATTGGGTTCTCCTTCCTCGCAATGGGGCTGTAGGAGGTTATTGTGAATGTACTGGGAGAAGGGTTCACGTGTGGGAAAGGACTTACAATGCCTGCCACATAGTGGTTACTCACTCAGTGTCTAGAAATCTGGGGAATGAGAGGTCCCAGTTCCATTGCAGTGAATGTCTCAGACAACAGCGAGACTGGTTGGCTTGGGCAAGGTGCAGTGAGCAGGCTGTACCCACTTCCTGTACCTGCAGCCTAGTCTGTCACTGCAAAGGGTCTGTATCTGAGGCCTCGGGAGAGCCATAGGATACTGGGCCTGGAAAACCATGGGTCCTGCCCTTCCTCTCTTCTTCTGCCTTCATGAGCACCCTTTAAAGACCAATTTTCTTTCACTGTTTCCGCCTTTTCCTTCTCTTCCCTTTCATCCTCTTCCTTCCCCTTCCTACCTCCTTTCTCACTACGCTTTTCCATCCCCTCTTTTCTCTGTCTCTGTCACTGTTCTCTTTTTCCTTTCTTCCTCCGCCCACCCCTCCCTCCATCCCAAAGCTTGCCTTATGCTGTTTGTTTGGGCAGAAGAGTGTCAGTCACAGCTCACATCACAGAAGAAGGCCGTCGAGTGTCCTCCCTTGAAGCACCACAGTTGCAGAGCTGGTTGCTGCCGCCCTTTCTAGCACCAGGCTACAGACCTCTATCCTGTGGACTCTGAGCCTCCCCAGCTCCCCTTGCTGATGTCTCCTCGAGCTCCAGTTGATCCCAAGGATTAGGATAGAAGCCTTAGGAAGCCTTTGCCCCAGGCATCTTGTTGTTTTGGACCTGGCAACCTTCATCTTGCTCTGGGTGCACCATGAATTCCTCCTCCCATTAAGACCATCCCCAGTCTTCCCTGTATGCTGGATAAATTTTCATGGCTGGCCTCCTCCTCCCTGACCAACGAGGCTCTTTTCCAGGGGAGAAGGAGTCCTGACTGCTCTCTTGCTTTTCAACCCTTTTTGAAGACTAGCAACATGGAGTCACAATGCTGTAGGTTGACTAAGTTCAGACATCACGATTGCATGACTCTGTTGAAGTCCTGCCTCCTCTGATCAGGTCCCCTTAGTAGCTCTGTCCATCCAAACTCCGCACGGGACCCTCGTTCATTTTCTGTACAGGGAGGCAAAGGCTACAACCTGTCACTGCTCTTTATTCCACTGGCTCTTCCCTAAGCCCTCACAATGCCTAGGCTACATCAGAGCTGCCTTCCTCCTATGGAGGCCTGGCTGTCTTACTTGGGTGTGCGTCATGGGTCACTGTGTCTGCAGAAGGCTGAGGGCAGGGGACAGAGTAGATGGGAGGAGAAATCAGGAAGTCCAGGTCCAACTGAGGCGTATTAATTGTCAGGCTGCTGTGAAGCCTTTTAAATGTTTTGACAAACCCCAATCCATCAGAGCCTTTAATTGGGCTTTGACTGAGTTGTTCTATATGTAAATACCAGTTAGTGGTGAGGTTGTTTATAGCCAAACTGTCTGTTTATGCAAATTGTCTTCCAGGATCACAGCACTTTCATTGCAGGATAAAAACATTCCTTTTATTTAATGCCAAAATTGCTTCCTCCTTGGGCTGGGGTTTATTTTTTCTTTGGCTTTTAAATACAGTGAAGCAATGTGGTAAGTTAGTGGAGAGGCTATATACCCAGCAGTGGAGGCCACAAGCCTCTTACGGGGTGGGGTGGGGCATTGAAAGTGGTTGTTTGGTTTCCACAGATTCTGATGGGCTAAGCTCATCCTCCCTCCTCAAATAGAGCCTCCTTGAATGATGGGGAGCTCCTTCCTCTTGAAGCAGCCTGACCCATGTTTCATTAGCTCTGACTGTTATAGAAAAGCCCTTCTTCCCAGTGATTAAGAATTTGAACTCAAAACTCTAGCTGAAATTTTCCAGGATGATCTGATTCCTCTTCTATCAGCATGATAGTAATAGCTCTTATTTCTTTCCAAAAGAGTCTCCTTACAGCCTAGAATGAACTTTTGGATTTTATTGCTCTTGCTCATCTCTTCCTTTCATCTTCAAGATAAAAGCCCCCCCCCCTTTTTGGTACCAGGAATTGAACTCAGGACCTTGTGCTTGCCAGGTAGGTGCTTATGCCACTGAGCTATATCCCCAGCCCAAAGCCCCCATTTTTGAACAGCTTGTGTTATGCTGTATGATCAGCACCCCATCTTCCATGTCTTCCCAGGATCTCTTTGACTCCCAAAGCCAAGATCTACTGAACTGCTTCTGGGGATTTATCTCTGGCTCACTAAATGGTGCTGATGCAAAAAAAATAATGTTGCAGGTTGGTCCTATCATGCTAACTGTCTTGGTATTTATCAAATGCACTGAGCAAAACACTGGTAATACAGCTGTAATCCACATAGAAAGGTCTGCCCCTATAGAACTGATCTTCTAGTGGAGTTTGCCCACACTCCTATTTCCAGTCCCGGCTGAGGATGCCTGGTATCCATGGTCAGCGTGTGGTCAAACATTTTTTCTTACCAAGTGCTCTGCTCTCATTGGTCCTCCCTCTTAGCAAATTGCTGTTGTTCAGATGGGGCTACCCCCACTCCCCAAGTTCATGTGCAGGAAACTTGGTCTGAGATGCTGAGAGATGGGGGAACTGCGGGAGGTGGGGTTCAGCAGAAGGTGATAGATCACAGAAGCACCACCCTTGGAGGAGACCACTGTCGTGTTTTGCAGGATGAGGCTAGTTTCCTCCAAAGCAGCTTGGTATGAAAAGAGCAAGCTTGGCACCTGGTTGGTCTCTTGCTTCCTGTCTTGCCACGGGACCTTTCACTCCTCCTCATGGTGGCACTGCCATGGGACTCTCACCCAAACCCAGCAGATGCCAGCACCATGTTCTGGGACCTCTAGAACTGTGAGATAAACACATCCACTTTCTTTATAAACTTGTCAGCTTCAGATGCTTTGTTATAGCAACACAAAACAAAGACACAAGGTAACCATCTCTTTGGTCTACAAAGGAAATTTTGCTTATCTGGGAAAAATTCCTTCATCTTCCCGTTCTTACCCATCAGAAGCCATTGTTATGGTTTAGGTCTGGATGTCCTCCCAAAGCCTCATGCAACCATGGGTGTGAATGCTACACCACCCTGGGGGTGGACAGTTAGCATATGTAAGGGGGAGAAAGAGGCTCCTTACCACCACTCCTCCCTTTTGCTCTTGTTTTGCTATCTTCCTCTGCCATGAACTGTTTCCCTCTGCCATGTGCCACTCTGCCTTGGAGCCAGCCAAGTACGGACTGAAACCTTCATAAACTGAGAGCTAAATAAACCTTTCCTTCCTTAATTTTGGTGTCAGGTATTTTGTCTCAGCAGCGAGGGAAAAGTAACCAAGACACGCATCATTCTCCTTCCTCATGTCAGAAGAAGAGTGCGCCTGCTGGACCCAGCTGCAGCCTTTTAGACACTGGCTGCTGCTGCCCTTGCAGGGCTCCTTTTCACGCCTCTTGTATCATTTTTCTCTGTCTCTTTATTGTTTGTCATACCATCTTCACATGCCCAAGGCTCTCACCTAACTTGGAGTGCCGGTTCTACATCCATGCCACACATTCTTTCTGCTCAGAGGACCTCAGACTCCGCCAGTACATCAGTTTCACCTCAGGGAACTTTCCAAGCAGGTGCCCAGGTCACCTCTCTGAGCAACTGAAGCAGTGTGTGGTTGTGGAAAGCCCAGGAATCAGTCGGTTTTGTTAAACTTCCCCAGATGCTTCTGTAACCAGCCACGACAAAATCCCTGCTCCGGTTTCACTGCTTCCCTTCATTCCATAGGAAATGTATTTAAAATTAGTCTGAGATCATGTTTCTCCTTCCTCATTTTCCCACTGATTTCTCAGCCCACTGCCACCCAACTCCATCTTGTCAATGTTCTGAACCTGCTGTGACAGTTTCACCAATAACCTTCTATCTCTGCATCCACCCCACACTTTCACTTCTCCAGCTCGACTCCCAGGGCACTGGACAAGACTGACCCTGTGCTTCTTGTGGTGGGCTCAGACCCCAGGATACCCACTTATGGTGCTTCTCCTGCAATATTCCTTCTCTGTCTCTCAGGTGGGCCCCCTTTCTGCAGCCACTTTTTAGATATGGGCATTCTCTGTACCTCACTATTTCTTCTCCCTGGGTGAGCTAATCTAACATTTCCATCTCTATAGGGGTGGCTTCCTGAGTTCCATTCCTAGCCTGACCTTTCTCAAGTTTTAGATTTGTGTCGTCCACCACCTGTTGAACATTTCACATGCTTTTTCTCTAAACCAGATTCCTTTCATTCGTTCCCATACCCTTGCATGGCACCATGAGTACCCAATCCTGAGGCTGAGGGGCCGTGACTTTACCTCTCTATCTCCTCACATGCAATTTGGCCATTGGGTTCTGTAGATTCTAGAGCTCTAATACTTTTCAGTCTCTCTGCTTTTCCCCAACCTTCCATCCTCAATATCTTATACTTTTGTGGTTTACCCTTGTATTGCTTTCTCTGTCCACATCTGTAATCTCATCTCCTTGTGACCACAATGATTTCTCTGTATTGTGAATTTGACCATGATTTTACTCCTTAAAATCTACCTCTCAATGACTCCCTGAAGCACAAATGTTAAAAAATCCAAACTCCTTAAAATTTGTGTGGTTGTGACAACTGGCAAGTTCAATCAATAAGAATCCAGAATGAGTGCTCTTGTGATGTAGACAAAGATAACATTGTCTACCCAGAGATGGGTAACCAGAGAAGGAAGATATATTACTTCTAGGTGGAGGGGAGTCACTCCGACCTTCAAATCTTGTGACTTGATCTCCAAGTCCTGTGAAGAAACTCTAATCTCCAACAATTTTTTGAAATGATTGTTGTTATGATTTGTGTCTAGCTATCTCCCTAAAGCTTCATGCAATCATAGGGCTTTTTCAGGGGTGGCTGAATCTAGAGTGTGTGATGTTGGGATTAAGGGTATGAGTGCTACATCTGCCCTAGGGCAGGTAGCCTGCATACAATATAAGGGACAGAAAGAAGTCTTGTCTTCGCTCCCTTGTTGCTTTTGCTATCTTGTGGGCATCATGAACTGTTCTCCTTTGTGATGCCCCTCTGCCAGGCCACCCTGCTTTGGAGCCAGATGATTAAGGACTGAAATCTCTACAAACTGTGAACCAGATAAACCTTTCCTCCTTTAACTTTGGGTGTCAGGTATTTTGTCTTAGCAACAAGAAAAGTAACTAAGACAACTGTCTCTACAGCTTTGGTTTATTTTTATTTTCCTCTGTTCCTTTCCAAGTAGAGTGGAGACGCTGGTCATGTGGGTATCTGTAAATCAGATGCCAGCAATAGGTAATGGACAATAACACTCTTGGGATTATGGATAGTGATAGCCTTGGGTGCCTCCCTCAAGGACTGCTGAATCCAAAGTCAACTTCTCAGATGTTACCTCCTCCCCTACCCTCAGCAGCTCCAGGCTTAATTTCTGCTCAGAATCTATCCCTAAAGCCTGACTCCTGCCTTCACCTGTCTTTTCAACCTCATTGTCTGTTCTTCTTTACCTCACCAAGCATTCTAGCTGCACACACATATCATGAGCTCCTTTGTCTCTCTGCATTTCCCATACTGTTTCTCATGTCTGGAGCTTAGATATTTCCTAGTTAGCCTCCAATAGTCATTCAGACTTTAGTTTAGTATTAATGCATCTTTGTTCACCTTCCAGTGGGAAGTCCTATGTAGGTAAGAACCAAATCTATTTATTTCTGATTCAAGTCTAGGGCTTAGAAACCAGGCAAATCTTTGGCATTAGCACATACTTGTCAAATGAACAAATAGTTGAATGAACAAATCACAAACGAATGAAAGTGTCATGTGAGCTCATTTAAAGCAGTCAGGGCTTCAGCTTTTTCAGTCAAGGTAAGCTAATTCCCAACATTCCTCCTTGGGATGTAGCAAGAATACCCTCCTGGAAATGATCACCCCATTTTGATCTCTTACTGTGTGCTGACAGTGTTTTGTTTATTGTGTATTTTCATAATAACACATAACTAAACAAGCTAGCATGTCAATGCTACCAACAGACATCTTGTTGACAACCAGGTCCGTAAGGTCTGGTATGGATGGTCCATATGTGTTTGTTGAATGAATAAAAAGCTTTGCTTGAAAGTGGGCTTCCTGCAGAGGGTCAACAATACTGATCAGACCTTAAAAATGAAGCAGTAGGGAAAAAGAAAGTTCTCGTTATTACTTTAGTGGCTGAGACTGGGTTAGGGCCCTGCAAAATCTCGCGTGTGGGTTTCACGCAGCGGGTGGTCATGGCCTTCTGCAGCACTAAGGAGAGGAGAAAGTGCATAGTAACAATTGTAATAACCAAGAACTGAGTGGTTACTTTGGTGGACGTGGCTGTGAGTGTCCTCTTGAACTGATTACTGATCCTTTGTTTTGCTCTGCTTGCTGAATGCTGTTTTGCATTTTACAGATGAAGAAGCAGATACGCAAGCATGAAAATTACCTACCTAAGATCACAGGGGCAGAGAAACTCAAACTTGGATTCTAGTTCCTGTGCTTTTCACCAACACGGCCATCAACAAATGCTATATTCCTCTGCCCCTCCTGTCAGAAGTGAACACTCCTAAATTCTCCTTCTTGGTTTGTTCCACCTTCATCCCCATGGGGTGCTGTGCTGCTCAGCCTGTGCTGGTCAGCTTATCCTCTGTCTTGGTTACTTTTCTCTCACTGCTGGGACAAAATACCTGACGCCCAAAATTAAGGAAGGAAAGGTTTATTTCTCTTACAGTTCATGGAGGTTTCAGTCCGTACTTGGCAGCTTATAAGGCAGAGTGGCACATGACGGAGAGCTACAGCTCATGTCTGCAGAACACAGCAAAAGTAGCAAGCACACACCAGGGCAGAATGGGGGAGAAATGCCCCCAAGCAGCTTCTTCCTCTCCCTTACATATGCAAACTGTCCACTCCAGGGCGGGTGCAGCTCTCACACCCATATTCAAACTCTAAAAGCTTGCCCCATGTCCGCATGAGGCACTGAGGGGACACACAGACATAAACCATAACATCCTCCCTTAGTGTTTTGAGTTCATCTAGTTTACTCTTGTGTCAGTTTTTAAAAAAATGCTATGGCATTTTTATATCCTTAAAAGGCGTGGCATAGAAATCTGGAGATTCAGGTTAACTTTGTAGAACAAGTCACAAGATGTAGCAACATGGACCCTGCATTTCCTGGTGGAGACAGGTGACTGATACTGATTCTTGTCTGGAACACTTCTGATGAAGGACATGTGTCCATCCTCCCTCTTGCCTTCACCTGGGCTCCTTTGCTGGTTCATGTTACTTGCTTGATCTCTGCAGGCATTTGAAGGTGTGAGTCCCACACCCATCTAGTTCATTCCGCGGTGGCCGGAATGGACTAAAGGGACAGACAAGACCCTTTCTCCAAAGTACTAGTTTTGCATAAGAATGCTCAGCCATTTTTACATCCCTTGGGGCTCAGAACGAGCTCATTACCCAGGGATCTTGTTAAAAATTCAGATTCTGATTAAGTAGGGCAGTGGGGGTGAGGTCTGAGATTCTGCTTTTCTAACCAGTTTCCAGGTGGTATCAATATGATCCAAGCAGCAAAAACTAGTAGAAACGTGATATTTTGTCTTTAAAATCCAATCTAAAAAGTTTCTTCTTTGCTAAAACCTTGCTATTTATTTCTCTTTTATTCTGAAATATATTTGCATTAAGAAAATCATCACGGCAGACACTCAGAAGCCCCAGAAGGCTGCCAAGTCCACAGAGGTTACTTAGTGCAGTGGAGAAGAACTGGAGGCCCAGAGATGTAGTGTGCAGTTCTCCAGGCCACGCAGGAAATCCATCACAGACCGGGCCTCAGACCAGGTTTACAGTTCTTTCCCCACACATCTGTTCAGCATTCTACAAATCGCAGGATCACAGAGAAAGCTGTGAGCAGTGATTCTGTCCCTGGCATGGGTACAAAACCTCCAGGATGCCATCGTTAATCCTGTATGGCTATTCCCAGAAGTCCAGCGTCTATTCATCAGAGAGTCACAATTACGTTTCCTTTTGGGGCTACAGGCAAACTGTCTGTGCACATTCATTAAAAAGTTATATTTCAAAGCTGGACTAAAGCTTTGGGTGGTGTGTAATCTACTAAATATTTAAGAGTGTATGTCTTTAGGCATCTGAAAATTACAGGGATATTTCATGGTCTCATTTTGATGTATTTCTGTGGCTTGGCTAGACACAGTCCCTGCTCTGTTTTGCTTGGGAAGAGCCAGGTATAAATAAAAGGTTAGAAAATCCAATGATTTATACGCTGAGCGGTGAAGGGTGTGCTGGGTGGGAAAGTAGAGGCACAGCAGTATGGGTGGTTCTGAAGAGGAAATGGAAGAGGCAGGGGTGGGCTGGAGTCCAGAGACAAAGATGACCAGCAGCTGCTCCAGGAAAATCTGGGAAAGATCCAGTGATTGACAAGGCACAGCAACTGCAAGGATCTCATCCAGTTCCAGGGAAACTGGCTCGTGTTTCTCTTTTTCTTTGCCTTGTACAAACGTTCTTAATTTACACAATACACTTAGTTTTTTTTTTTTTAAAGAGAGAACCAACAAAACAATGTAAAACAAAAAATCCTCACACAATAAATGAAAAATATACAGAGGCAATAACTCTCCCCTGTGCCCCACCTCCATCCTCCCAATCTAAGACACAGCATCAGCTCTGTTCCCAGAGGCAACAGCTGTGTCTGGTTCTTTATGTACCTTTCAAAATATATTATACACACACATTTACTTTCCCATTGATAGAAGAATACTATAAACTCCGTGCTACACTGTTTGCATGTGTAACAGTATGTCATGTATCTTGAATACTATTTCATATCAGTGCCTAGTGACCTCCCTTATTATCTTAACACTTGCATTATATTCCATTAAAACAGCACTGTAATTCATTCAATCTTCCTTCATGGATGGTTCATTATGTCATTTCCAGTCTGTTGTGGCCACAGATGGTTTTGCAAAGGATGCCTTTGGATATTCTCTTCCTTCTGCATGAAGTCTCCTGCAGGATGCCGGGAAGTGAAATGGCTGGACAGCTTGTGTGTGTGTGTGTGTGTGTGTGTGTGTGTGTGTGTGTGTGTGTGTGTGTGTGCACTGTGCCCTGTGACAGGTATCACCCCAACTGCCCTCCAGGGAGACTGTATGCATTTACACTGTCACTAGGAATGAGTGATGGTGAATTTTCTAACATCCTTAGAATCTATTGCCAAATATTTTAAGGGCTTTACAAAAGTTAGGGTATACTTTACCAAGAATTACATGCACAGACCTTAAGTGCAGAATTCAGTGAGGTTTCCTAAGCATATAAATCCTTGTAACAGGCACCCCAATCAAGATAGCCATTTCATCATGTCAGAAGGTTTTCTCTTCCCCTTGTCTGATCAATTTTGACCCAACCTCCAAGAAACAGCTGTTGTTCTGATTTTTATCACCATAGATTTTGCTTTTGAATTTTACATACATAAAAGCACACAGTGTAGACTACGTTGTGTCTGTGAGATTCACACTATCATCCCTTTTCATGGCCGACTAGCATACCATCATGTGAATATATCAGTACTTGTTTATTCATTTTCTTCTTGGTTTGTTTGGGGCTAAGTAAAGCTGTCAATATTCTTCAGCATCTCCTTGTGTATGTATAGGTTTTCATTTATCCTGGATATATGACCGAGAGTAATGCTACTGGATCAGAGAGCTGGTGTGCATTTAATTGTTGAAGAGAATAGCAAACTGTTTTTTGTTGTAGCCATACCATTTCATACTCCTGGAGTGTGAAGTGCACTAACATTTAGTACATTAACATTTAGTGTTGTTAGTCTTTTAAAATTTTGGTCATTCCTTTGGGTGTGAGGTTTTATCTCAATATCTTAATGAGTAATGTGCTTACAAGAACTTTAATGTGAGTGTCTCTGATGACTTGTAATACTGACTACCTTTTATTACATTTATTGCCCATTTATATATCTTCTTGTAAAATGTTCAAATATTTTGCCAAGTTCTACTGAATTGTTAGTACTTTATTGTTGGTCTGGAGAGTTCTTTACATATTGTGGATACTAGGCCTTTCTCCAAACTACATTTTCTCTTAGTCTGTGATTTGCCTATTTTTTAAGTTATGTAGTGTGATGAGTAGCATTTTAAAATACTGATGTATTCTAATTCATTTTCTTTGTGAAAATTCATGCCTTTTTTGGTCCTAAGCATCCTTTGCTAAAGTTTTGAAATTACCCTTCTGTGTTTTCTTTTGAAGACTCATAGATTTAGCTTTTAATTATATAGATATAATCTATAATTGAATTTTTATATTTAATTTGTATTTTAGGAGTTTGCCAACTTTATATCAGTTCTAGTAGTTTTGGAGGACACATTTATTTGGATTTTCTACAAATGCCATCATGTAATCTTTGAATAAAGAGAGTATTAATTATTTTATTTGAATACTTATGCCTTTTATGAGGCTTTGCACAAGGATGACTAGAAGTGGTATAAGTGGACATTCTTGTTTGTTTTCCAGTCTTATGGGGGGAGTCCTCAATATTTACTGACAAAATTTGATCTTTGCCAGTATCTCATTTTTGTAAACAAATTTAAGAAGATACTACTTGAAGTTTAACGTATTTTCATATCTTTGGAAGCTACTTAGACTTATTTTTATGTGAACTTCCCTCATGAGTTTATTAATTTTCCTACTAAACACTTCAACAATTCTATTTAAGTTTAAATCAGACCTATCTGTGGCCTCGTCTCTTTCTCTGTCTCTTGCCTTTCCTCTCTTTCTCTTGTCTCCCTCTCTTGCTGTTATTATGAGCAATCATTTTACAGTATAGTGGTTTCCTGGAAGGCAGTAGTCTGTACTGGAAACTATTCTGAAGTCTGCCTAATCAGCTACTGATCCTTGTTCCTACCTTTGAAATTACAGTGTGTCAGGCACTGAGGGGAATGCCTTGCATGTTACATAACTGAAGAGGTAGACTCTTGTAGTGAGGCATTTGTTCCAGTGTTGGGCCTGATCATGTTTTCTTTTAAATTCTTAAGGATATTTAATATGCAGCCAGGGTCAACATCTACTGACTTGAAACATTAATTGTACTTTTTTCAATAGTCATCTATTACACCTTATTGCATGCACAGGCCAGTGCTAGGCTAAAGGATAAGATAAGATCAGTCAGTCTTCAGCGGGTGTGGTGGTGCATGCCTATAATCCCAGCACTCAGGAGGCTGAGGCAGGAGGATCATTGCGAGTTCAAGACCAGCCTGGGCTACAAGGTGAGCTCAAGGTCAGCCTGAACTGCATAGTGAGACCCTGTCTCAAAAAGACCAAAAAAGAAAAGAAAAAAGATAAGATCGGTCTTCATTCACACAACAATTACAGCATAGTAGCTGTGGGGTGCTTGGCCTGTGATGTGTTCATTAAGGGGCAGTATCAGTGATAGCCTCTGCCTTCTTTATCACATGCTGTCTGTATATGTCCCTTTCCTGTTCCTGGGATGAAATACCCAGTACTGGCAGCATAAAGGAAGAGAGGTTTATTTTGGCTCAAGGTTTCTATGGATTCATTCATGATCATCAGCCTTCAAGGCAGGAGGTTATGGTGGAAGAAAACGGCTCACAGTAGGGTGGCCAGAAGCAGAGAGAGAAAGGAGGGAGCTGAGAACAAGAATACACCCTTCCAGGTCATGCCCAGGAATCCGCCTCTGACCAGGCCCCCCTCTGAACTGCACAGTCAGCGGTGAATTCATCAATGGATTAATCCACTGATGAGTATAACAACTGCATGGTCCGATCACCCTGCAAAAGCCCCACCTCTGAAAACAAGACCTCAAGAATATGGGTTAGGTCTAAACCCCCCTGACCCGCAGCTCACACACCTGAAGGGCATGCATGCATTTCAGCGTATCTCTATTTTCCCTTCTTTTGTGGTCCCAGACACATATTCATGATTTACTTGTTACACTGACCTAGACAAGATAGAAACTTCCAGGACACTCCATTTCCTGGTTCATAAGACAGAGACTTATCAGTTCTGATTTGGCTAAGAAAACAGAATTTTACTAGGTATTTCAAAAGAAGGGGATTAAAACCAGGGAACCAGTTATGAAGGAGTTAAGGGCCTGAAACAACAATTAGAACAATAATCGGGAAAAGTTGAAGTGTCCTAGTGGCGATGGTGTATTAATCAGGCTTCTTGTTGCTGAGACAGAATACGGGACACCTTCAGCTTGAAGGAGAGGTTTAACTTGGCTTACGGTCTCAGTGAGTTCAGTCTATGGTTGGCTGGCTCTAGGCAGAAGCTACGGTAAAAGGGCATGGTGCAGCAAAGCCGCTTACCCCTTGGTAACCAAGACGTGGGGAGAGGGAGAGAAGCAGGGATAGGATTACACCCTTTCAGGCCTCACCCCCAGGGGCCCTCCTTCTTCCGGTCAAGGCCCGTTTCTTCATAGCTCATTCTGTTACCACCTCATCAGGGGATGAGCACAGCACCTTTATGCTCTTCTGAGAGCCCCAGCTCTGAACATGAGACTTCCGGTAGACAATCTAAATCATCACAGACAGGAAATTTAAACAGCCAAAATGATAAGTACATTATTAATACCCGTCTGTGTGCCCTTGCTATGGGTAGGCAGCAGAAGAGGGACTGCCAAAGACAGAAAGGCCTCCAGCATTTCCTCTTCTGGAACTGAGGTGTGATCCCTGGGCATATCCTTCAGTTTACTGGTGGCATGATTATTTGCCTAGGAGCCTGTCTTTCCTAGCAAACTGGGAGTCCATCTCCATGTCTCTAGCCCTTAGACTAATCTGTCAGAGGCAGCAAGCACTGATATAGATCAGTTGGATGACAGAATAAGTGAGATGGGATTAAGCTTATCTGCTCCAAGCTCTTCAAATGGACAACCCGAGTTCCTAAGAGACTTGTCCAAGGACATGTTGGCAGAGACAAAGCTCTTGGTGCCTGTCTTTCTAATGCCCAGGGCTCTTCAAATGTAAAGAAAGCTCTGGGCCATTTTTATTTTTGAGGTTCCTGTGGTTTTTTTTTTTTTTGTAAGGAAAGAGATGCTCCAGAGAAAGAATGCCAAAATTGTTTCACATTTAAAATGTTTATGCTTCATGAAGCAATGTTTTTCACAGGCAAAAACACAGTAAAATATAATTGTACTATCCATGAGATAATTACAGGAGCTATTTAAAAATCCGAGGCGTGGTGTATCACAGATGCATGGCGTGGTACTGGCATGAAGATTGGAAGCCCATGACAGAGTGATTTCTGCTCTCAGTCCTGCCGGCGTGTGCCTGGGATCATACCTCCAACCTCACTCAGAGAGAGCATTTGTGCCTAAACTGGAGGCTCTTTGGGAATCTAAAGCCAGATCATCCAACCCCCTTGGCCCTACCTGCACCTCAACGAGACACCTGCTGCACTTGGTGACAGTCACAGTATTCTTGGCTGGTCCAAGCAGCACAAGAATTGAGACCGAGGGCTTCATGCTCTGCCTTACATGGAATGCATAGATAGTATCTATGTATGGTGCTTACCTCTGCCCTTTATAGGGTCCTCTAGTTTATGTGCCTCTGCACAAATGACAAAAGGATGATCCTTGTGCACGGATGAAGTAGAAAATAGTACCCCTGATCGGAAAGCATTTTGTCCTCTGGGTAGCTGCGTTTGAGAAAACTTGCTTCACTCAAGGCAGATAGTACTCCATGCTAAAACATATAGTTTGGTGGGAAGAGCTCAGCCCAGAATTTCAGTTCCTGCTCATCCTTTTTCAACCAGAAATATTGTGCACTACACAACTTGTACAACCATACAGGGCAGCTGCAACCGTTTGCCTTAGATGTTTCCCCAGGGTCTGCCTGCCTGCACCCACCAACCGCTATTCCCAGTTCCTCTACCCTTTCTAAAATGTCCCTTGGGCCACGCTTGATGGTGGTGGGAGGGGAATGATGTGCTTACCGCCTGATGTTGGAGACAGATCTGATGGTGAAAGAGAGCCTAAGTCTTCCTGCTGCTGGGCAGCATGCTAATCACTCCTGCTCCCGGGCTGGCGCTGGCTCTGCTCTAAGTAGCCGGCTGTTGCAGCCTCGCATTCATATTCCTGTTGTCAGCATTAATAAGGTACAATCACCCGGGGCCTTGTTACCCACCAATTAAACTTTGGATTTTATTGTGCAACCTCAAGGATGCTTTATGGGATCAGAAGCGCTTGGCAGTTAAATACGACTAATATTCATTGCTCCCGCTCGGGTGCTGCTCATCCTGCTCCGTTCGCTGTGTGATTAAGGCATTAATTGATTTGGATGGGATTGGCACACGCTCTTGACAATAAAATGACGGGTCCTTCGCTAAGCCGTGGATACTGCGAGCTTGTGGCTGCTCTCAAGGCTCCTGGCCTCTCGCTGCTGGGTTGGGGGACCAGGCCAGATCAGGGATGCCTGGCTCTGGCTGCAGAAATCTGTATGCTAGAAGAGCTTTAGCGCCCAGCTCTCCTCCTCCCCGCCCTCCCTCCTTCTTTCCTCTTCTCTGCCTTCTCCTTTCTCCCTCCTTCCCTCCTTTTTAATTTCTCCCCCTCCTCAACTTCCTAGCACTCCTCTTCCTCTCTCTTTCTGCCTGCACTCCTTCCCTTCTTCGCGCCTCTCTATTCACTTCTCTGTATGAGTTTCTTTCTTTTACTATTTTCCTCTCCCTCCTGCTATCTTCTTCCCTTTTCTCTTCCTTCTCTCTCCTTTGCTTCTTTCTTCCTTCTTCCTTCTTTCTTCCCCCTTTCCAACTTCTTACCCAAACTCCTCCTCTCTCTTCTTCCCACCCTTCCACCCACCCTTTCTCTATGTAGCCTTCCTTCTTTTTCCCTTTTATTCTGTTCTTGCCTGCTTCCCTTCTTTTTCTGAAATTTTATTGAGACACCCACTTGTACTCTGGGTCCCAAGTCCCAGGAATCTCCGTATCCCCTGCATTAACCCTGGTACCTGAACGCTTCTTTGGCTGAGTGGACTTGGTTTCCCCGGATGGGGCTCCCTTGAGCTGACTCACACTAGAGGGGTGCACATAAGGTGACTGCATGGAGTCCTAAGGAGATCAGCGTCTCATAATCTAGAACAGAGTTTATAATCTGGGCTTTATAAGCATAAAGCCCAGATTAAGTACATGTTTTGAATTCCAGGTGCCTATAGTTTGAGACCCTGAATCAGTACAAAGAGCGATGGCGATGTGTAGTTCAGTGGGAAGGCCCTGGGTTCAATATTTACTCTCTCTGTGCCAGAATGTGAACTTCATGAAGCTAAGAGTTCTTATTTTCATTTACTGCTGTATGCTAGACTCTGGAACAGTGTGTGGAGTATCATAGATGCTTAGCAAATATAGCTATTTAATTATATTTATGCTGTGATCATACTCTGGCGCCACTGTTGACTGAGCTAGTGAACAAATAAATGGGTGGATGGGCGGGTGGAAGGATGGACGAATAGACTGGCCGGTTTGCCCCGTCATCAGATGTCTTAGAGCACTTTCTGTTGCTGGATCAGAAAACCAGAAGCCACATCGTTTACTGAAAAGGGTTTATCTTGACTTACAGTTCTGAAGACTGGGAAGTCTAAGATCACACAGCCACACCTGGTGAGACCTTCCTGCTGCTGTAACTCCTGGCAGCAAGCGGGCATAGAGGGGAAGACACAGGAAGCTAGGGGGCAGCTTCGTGCTGCTTTGGAACAAGCTGCTCTGGTGTTGTGTTAGGTTTCAACACGAGTTTCAGAGGGGACAAAGCTCACTCAAGCCATAGCATCTTCTCTTCACAAAGTTTTGGTCTTGGCTGCATATCACGTATTTCCTAAGACACTCAGTAGACCAAAATGATCAAGTTGCACGTTTTCTAAAATTAATGAACTTTTAGAGCATTTTAGGTTCACAGACAAACTGGGTGGAAAGTGCCTATACCCTTGTCTCTACACCGGTGCATTTTTTTTTTTTTCCTCCGGTACTGGGAACAGAACTCACAACCTTGTGCTTACCAGGCAGGCGCTTTGCTGCTGAGCTAAATCCCCAGCCCCTACCCTTGTCTCTACACCAGCATTCTTGTCCACTCCGCCTCCTGCACTGTGGTGATGCACTTTGTATAGCTGATAAACCCATTTTGACAGCACTGTCACCCAAAGGCTGTAGTTTATGTCAGAATTGCAGCTGTTTTACATTCTATGGACTTCGACACAATATAGTGCTGCACATCCACGAGTGCTGTATCATATAGAATAGTTCTACTGCTCCCCAAAACCTTTCTTCTACACCTGTTACTCTTTACTCCCTCCCTAGTAGTGTATGCGTACGTGTATGCGTACGTGTATGCATATCACTGATCCTTTTACTGTTGCCACAGTTTTGCCTTTTGCAGCCACATAAAGCCAGAACCTTCCAAGGGTAGCCTTTTCAGATTGGTTTCTTTCAAGTGCCCATGTACATTTAAATTTTCTTCACCTCTTTCATGGCTCAATAGCTCCTTTCTTTTTGTGCTGAATGATACTCCATTGTCTGGGTGTAATACGAGTTATTTGTCATTCACTGAATAATGAATGTCTTGGTTGCTTCTGAGATTTGGCAGTGATGAGCAAAGCTGCTAAGTACCTCTGTGTGCGGATTTTTACATGGACATAGGTTTTCAATTTACTGGGCAAATGCCAAGGAGAATGACTGCTGGGTGTACAGCATGAGTATGGTTAGATTTGTAAAAAAGTGCCCAACTGTCTTCCAAAGCAACCATGCCACTTTGATTTCCCTTCAGCAGTGAATTAGAGTTTTTGTTGCCCTACAGCCTTGTGGGCATTTGATGTTGTCAGTGTTTTGGATTTTCGACATTCTGGTAAGTATCTAGTCTTACATCATTATTATTTTAATTTGCAGTGTAATAATGACATATGAACATCTTTCCAATGCTTACTTTTCGTTTGGGTGTCTTTTTTGATGAGCTATCTATTCAGACCTTTTCCCCACATTTTAAAATCAAAACTTTTGTTTTATTATTCTTCAGTTTTAAGAGAGTTTTCTCTGGTGTTTATTTTGGGTAATAGTCCATTATAGGATGTGTCTTTCGCAAATAGTTTTTCCCAATCTATGTTCTATCTTCTTCTCTTGACATTGTCTTTAACTGGGTAGAAGGTATTTAATTTTAATTAAGTTAAATTAATCAATTTTTTATAGGTTATGCCTTCAATTTTGTATCTATGTTTTTTGTTTTTTTTTGGGTGGGGGTACTGGGAATCAAACTCAGGACCTTGCATTTGCCAGGCAGGTGCTTGTGCCACTGAGCTATATCCCTGGCCCTTGAGCTACATCCCCGGCTCTAATTTTTTATCTAAAAAGTCATGGCTTTACTCATGATCAGTCAGATTTTTTCTTATGTTATCCTCTAGGGATATTTGTTTTGGATTTTACAATTAGGTTGATTTTTAATTGATTTTTATGAAGAGTGTAGGGTCTATCTCTAGATTTTTTTTTCATGTGTATGTTCAATTGTTCCAGCACTATTTCCTGAGAAGACTGTCTTTATTATAGTGTATTGATTTTCCTCCCTTCTCAGTAACTAGTTGCTTATGTAGATCTATTTCTCAGCTTTTATTTCTGTTCCATTTTTCTATTTGTTTTGCCAATACCACATGATCTTCATTATTGTACTTTATATTAATCTTGAAGTCTGATACTGACAGTTCATTGACTGTTCTTTTCCAATATTATATTGGCTATTCTGGGTCTTTTTCTTTTCCATATATACTTTAAAATAAGTTTGTCACTATAAACAAAATAATTTTCTGGGATTTTGATGGAGTTGTATTGAAATTATAAATCAAGGTGAGAAGAACTGATATCTTGGCAATATAAAATATTCCTATCTATGAACATGAAGTATCTCTCCATTTATTTAGTTCTTCAATCTCTTTCCTCAGTCTTGTAATTTTCCTCATGTAGATTTTGTACATACTTTCTTAGACTTACACCTCAGTATGCAATTTGAGGGAACCAATGTAAATGTGGATTTACTTTTAGCTTCAAATTGCAATTGCATATTGCTGGTAAGTGGAAAAATGATTGACTTTGTATATTAGCCTTTTAGCCTGAAACCTTGCTATAATTGCTCATTGATTCCGTGAGTTTTTGTTTATTTTCTTTTTTTTGTCAATTCTTTCATACTTTTTACAGAGATGGTTATATTTCCCCTAAACAAAGGCAGCTTTAATTTTTCTTTCCCAAATTGTAGATCCTTTCTTTTTTCTTTTCTTTTCTTTTCTTTTCTTTTCTTTTCTTTTCTTTTCTTTTCTTTTCTTTTCTTTTCTTTCTTTTCTTTTCTTTTCTTTTCTTTTCTTTTCTTTTTTTCTTTCCTTTCCTTTCCTTTCCTTTCCTTTCCTTTCCTTTCCTTTCCTTTCCTTTCCTTTCCCTTCCTTTCCTCTCCTTTTCTTACCTTATTGCATGGACTAGAACTTCTAGTAAGATGTTGAAAGCAAGGGAGAGAGAAAACAGAGCTGCCTTGCTGGTGATACTAAAAAATCTACAGGTTTCTTATGAATAAATATGGTCTTAGTGTTAGGGCTTTTTTGTAGATGTTCTTTATCACATTAAGTACATACCTCTCTATTCTTAGTTTTCCAAGAGTCTTTATCATGCATGGGTGTTGGATTTTGTCAGATGCTTTTTCTGCATCTATTTATATGATCATCTTACCTTTGCTCTTTAGTAGGTTGCTGTGATGATTTACTTTGATTTTTTAATGACAAATCAGCTTTCATAACTGGGATAACCTCCACTTGGTTGTAGTGTATAATTTTCTTATATTTCATTGGATTCAATTTGATAATATTTTGTTGAGGATTTTTGAATCTATCTTCATGAGAGATATTGGTGGGTAGTTTTATTTTTCTAATAATGTTTTTGGTTTTAGTACTAGGACAGTGTTGGCCTCATAGAATGACTTAATTAGTCATTAATAAGAATTAATGTTGAGTATAACTCCTGAATAGAATGTAGATAATTGGTATATTTTTCTTTAATGTTTGATAGAAATCAGCAGTGAACCCATCCAGGCCTTGAGCTTTTGATTTTATAAGCTTTCTAATTATTGTTTTAAATTTTTTGATAAGTAGGATCTACTCAGAAAGTCTACATCTTCTTGAGTGAGCTTTGGCATACTGGGTTTTTGAAGTAATGGAACCATCTCACCCGGGCTGTTTGTGGGCATGAAGTTGTTCCTTCTATCCTATTATTGGTTTAATACCCATGGGATCTGTAATAATATAGGATTTTAAATTTCTGATATCATTTGTTTGTCTTGTCTCTCTTTTTTCTTATTTAGCTTGGCTACAGGGTTATATATTTTACTGAGCTTTTCAAACAACCAGCTTTTGTTTTTCTTGATTTCTGTGTTGAGTTCTATTTTCAATTTCATGGATTTACATCCTAATTCTTTACTATTTATTATCTTCCTCTTTGGATTAAGTTTTCTTTTCCCTAAGGTGGAGACTTAGACTATTGGTTTTAGAACTTTCTTCCTTTGTAATATATATACATAATGCTATAAATTCTCCATAAGCACTGCTTCTTTTGTGTCACACAGATTTTTTATATTGTGTATTTATTTAGTTCAAAATATTTTCAAATGTTTGGATTTCTTCTTTGATTCAGGCGTATTGCTTAATGTCCAAATGTTGTAGAATTTTCAGCTATTAGTAACTTCCAGTTTAGTTCTACTGTGTTCTGAGTACAAACATTGTATGAGTTCTCTTATTCTGTAATTGTTAAGGTCTGTATTATGGCTTGGAATCTGCTCTATTGTGGTGAGTATTTTATGTGAGCTTGAGAAGAAGGTGGATTTTGCTGTTGTTGCATAAGGTAGTTTATAGGAATCCATTCTATGCAGCTGGTTGATAGTATTGTTTAGTTCAATTCTATCCTTGCTGATTTCCACTTGTTGATTCTGTGCATTTCTAATAACGAGGGGTTAAATTCTCCAGCTCTAATAGTGGATTTATCTATTATTCCTTGGAGTTTATTGGCTTTTGCCTCACATATTTTGCTGTTCTCTTATTAGATAGAAACACATTGAAGATTAATCTGTTTTCTTAGACTATTCACCCATTTATCATTAGGTAATGCATGTCTTTACCCCTTATAATTTTTCTTGCTTTGAAGACTGTTTTGTCCTAAATTGATATAACAATGCCAATTTTCATTTGATTAATGTTACCTTGGTATATCTTTTTCCTTCTTTTTAGTTTTAATTTATGTGTGTCTTTGTCTTTAAAGCAGTTTTCCTAAAGGCATCATATAGTGGCATGTTGTTTTTTAATTTGTTCCAATACTCTACTATATCTTTTAACTAATGTGTTTAGCCATTGATTTCAAAGGTGATTATTAAGTTAAATTTCATATTTATTCTTGTTTTCTACTTGCTACCCTTTTCACTGTTCCTATTTTTCTTTTATCAATGACTTTTTGCCTTTGAAAGGTTTAATCAAGCACTTAAAATGATTATATTTTCTCTCTTTTCTTAGCATTTCAATTATACCTTCTTTTTCCTCTCTTTTTTTTAAACCTTTTTAATTGGCTATCCCAGAGTTGCAATATATATTTACAAATAATACACGTCTACTTTCAAATGACATTATACCACTTCACACATAGTGAAATAATTTAAAACAAAATGTTCCAATATCCTCCCTCTGTTATTGAATCATTGCTGTCATTTATTTCACTTATATATAATCACATATTTATGAACACATATGCACAAGCATACACGATCAAGTCTATTGCCCTCATTATTTTGAATAGATTGTTATCTGTTAGATAAACTGGTAGTAACAAAAAATAGAAGTTCTTGTTTTTCCTTCGCTTATCCACTTTTTGGCACTCTTGCTTTCTTTAGGTGGATCTGATTTTCTTACATATTTTATTTTTCCTTCTCTCTGAAGAATTACTTTTAATATTTCTTTCAGGGTAGGCCTATTGGCAGGAAATTCCCTCATTCTTTGTCTGAGAAAAAGTTTTTATTCACCTTTACTTTTGAAGTAAAGTTGTACAGCGTACAGAATTCTAGGGTGGTGGTTTTCTTCTCCCAATACTTTTCTAGCTATTTGTTTCTTTTATTCCGGTACCAGGAATCAAAATCATGACCTTGTGCTTGCCAGGCAGGCGCTATGCCGCTGAGCTAAATCCCTAGCCTCTCCCAGTACTTTTAAATGTTTTACTCCACTGTTTTCTTATTCACATGATTTGTGAAGGAAAGTCACATACAATTCTTATCTCTGCCTCCATAGACTTCTTTCAAGATTTTTCTTTGTCTTTGATCGTCTGAATTTTGAATCTGACATATTTAGACGTAAGCTGGTTTTGCTTTTACTTCTTTGTGTTTGTTATTTTGCATTAATCCCAAGTTTACTGGATTTATGGTTTGGTGTCTGATATTAATTTTGAGAAAATTCTCAGTTATTGTTGCCTCAAATATTGCTTCTTTGTTTTCTTTCCCTTCTTGTATGCTTGTACTCCATTAAACATAAGTTCATGTAATTTTTTCCACAGTTTTTGGATATTCTGCTCTTTTTCCCTTTGGAATCTTTTTCCTCTTTGTACTGCAGTTCTGGCAATTTCTATTGTCACAGCTCAAGCTCAGAGATTTTTTTTTTCAGATATATTCAATCGGTCAATGAGCTCTTCAAGGGTCTTCTTCATTTGTGCTACAGGAGGGATTTTTATCTCTAGCATTTCTTCTTGATTTTTTCTTGAATTCTTCATCTCTCTGCTTTTGCTATTTATTTGTTCTTGGGTGTTTACTTTTTCCATCAAAGCCCTTCACATAATAATTGCAGTCCCCCCCCCCCAAAAAAAAGTCCTGGACTGATAATTTCAACATTTCTGCCACATCAGACTCTGTTTCTGCTGCTTGCTCAAAGTTTTCACGCGATGGGGTATTTCCCCTTTAAATGTGCCTTACAGTTTTTGCTACAGTGTGGACATCATTACTTAGTGAAAGGAACAGTAATGACACCTCTTTAGTAAGTAAGTGTAGGGAAGGGAGCAGGATGTAGTCTTGATTGGTCTCAGCCCTTAGGTGACCCTGTGCCTCTGGACTTGATCTCCACTCATACTTTTCAGTCCCCTCCCTCCTCCTTCGAAGGAGTAGGATGATTGGAGGGGGCTGGAACCAGGCATTTACTTTTCCAGGGTAAGTTAGAGTCTGATAAAATCCCAGCTGGGTTAACCTCTAGGAATAAAGTTTCTCCTGAGAGCAAAACTTGTTCAGAAGAACACAACGATCTGGCATATTTCAAAATGGTTTTTTCCCCTCCTCTTGAAAGCATGAAGGGGATTTTTCTCTGATATTCACCATGAGAGCCAGGTTGTGGTCTTGAGTGTGAAACTCAGCAAAGCGTAGGGTCTTCCAAAGATCGGGTCACGTGGGAGTTTTACTTTTCAACTTGTCCACACTTCTGGCAATTCATTAATTACCCTTCAGGCTTTCTTCCTCTGGTATGGGTTTCTGCTGAGGATTTTGCTCCTGCGTTTCTGCTCTGGCAAGTTGCAATTTTCTATTTCTACTTTTCTTTCCTTCCAGTTTGAGCAGCAGTTTGCCCTATGACCCCATTTCTCTGACGGATCTAAGGAAAGCTGTTGACTTTTCAGTTTGTTCAGCTTTTAACGTATGTATTTCTTTCTTGGATGGAGTGATAACTTCAAAGTCCCTTACCGGCTGGACTGAAAACCACAACTCCATAGTGTTTTCAAAAATTAATTGAATTAGTGGTATGCACTTAAAAATTAAATGATTCTACTTTTAAAAGATCCTACGAAAGATTTCTGGGTCCTCTAGGACACCTAGACAACACTACCTGCCCTTTCTACTTATTAGAGATGAATGATAGCTGCTTATATCAATGGAGCCCAGTGCTCCAGTTTCCAACAATCTGTTCTCAGAATGGTCCATCGGGTTATTATTCTTGCTTTATCCTGGAGATCATTTGGGACTGTGGTTCTTACTTTGTTTGTGCTATTCTTTCAGCTCTGTCCTCTGTGACCCTTGCGGGGTTTATTGTTTTGTCCTGGGTCTCTGAGTTGACACCTGGTCCCAAACCACCTAATGGCAGATGTAGCACACCGACTGTCCCTGGTCTGCGTCTGGTGTCTTTGATCTCCTTTGCTAAAATACAAACAGATCAGACGACGCCCGGCATCATCTCAGCTCACTCGGGCTGGGTGACTGTGCTCATTGGAAGCTCTCACATTAGGGCGTTGTGAGGTTCCTGGCTCCTTTACTTCTCTTTGCCTCTCTCCCCAGCAGGGTCCTGGAGTGGCTGGTGTCGCTAATGACCTGCTGGCTCCTGGTCTTTGCAAACCTTTAACCCACACAGCTGCAGCCACTTAGCCTCCAGCAGCAGCCTCTGTCCTGCTGTGACTCAGGGCTCCATGCAAGCCTTGCTCAGAGAATTATTAGGAGTTCTTGGCAAAGCACTGTAGCCCACATGGCTGATCCCGGCAGGACTGCATCTCAGCGGAGACTGCTGGCTACTCTGAGGTCAGGGGCTCCTCTGAGATGCACTTTTAGGGAGCAGTCACTCAGAACATCTTGCTGGAAGCAGATGAAAACAAATGCAGAGAAGCAAGGAGAGGTGTGTCAGGTGGGTGGGGGGCTCAAGAGGCTTCAGTGTGCAGAAAGAGACTGAAGTAAGGGGACAGCTTCCTGCTTCCTGTCCTTCCACAGAACGCAGAAATTAAAGTTGCTGCCTGAATAACGGTAGTGAAGCACGGCCATTCTGCAAGAGGGCTGGGGAAAGGATTCAATCACTGCCTGCTGGGCCAGCATTTAGGAGCAAAGGACAATCCCTGGTCCCTGCTTCCTCCAGCGCATCTTGCTGTTTTTATTGAGGATCTTTCTACCCAAGTGGCAGACACTTGGACCCCAGATGGCACGAGAATGACAAGGGGATTCATTGCCTACATCCTGGGTATGATCTGATTTCAGGAGTCAGGTGCTCACAAAATACCACAGAAACTAGTTCCTCTTTCCTCCTTGCTTTCTATGGATTGGTTCCATTTTCATGGCCTTTGCTTGCACATGGGCAGCTTAACCTGATCCTTGTGTCCTTTCACATTCAAGTCCAGTATAGAAAAGAAATCTGCAATTCCAGGTCAGTGTCCAGAGTGTTAATCACAAAATGACGCTGTTTCAATGTCATAGGAAGCTGTTTGTGCGTTCTCTTCTACTGCATTTTTATGGGGAGCAGTATATTTTCTTCCTCTCTTCTCTCCTTGATACTGTGATAGTTTTTCTATATTAAATGTGCAAGAAATTTTTAAAGAGGGAGCTAATATCTTTTAATACTGCCTAACATAAGATGAGATTCCACTTTAATGAGCCCAACCTGTGGACCTACCAACCTCTGAATGAATGGCTACAGTTAGGGGGATTTGGTTGTGCTGAATGGCCAGCTCTGGGTCATATATATGAATCCTGGAGTCAGGGAAAGGGCCACAGACAAAAGGTAGAAAGAGAATCGAATGTATCCAGCGGTTACCAAATACCCATTCCTCATTCCTTGTAATCTTTCGTTCCATTTCTCTCCTCACCAGGGCACTTTCATTAAAGACATCAGTAGCCTCCTGATTGTACATTTTAGTGAGTAATACTCATATATTATCTAAATAAATTTCCCTGCACAATTTGATTCTGATTGTATTTTGATATTTTCTCCACACTACAAGATATCTTTAAAAAATTTTTTCTTACCTGTTTCAATGACTTCTCTCCATCTGCCCACGATTTAAATGTCTGTTATTTCCCCTTGAGTCAGTTCATTGCCTTTGGATTAAGAAGGAAAATTGTCAGCTGTGAATGACAGATTGCTTGAGCAACAATGGCTTAAACCACAAGGCTGCTTATTGTTTCCCTGAAATGTTCTCTGGAGGTTGTAGGGTTGCCCAGTAATATCATTAATGATGTAGGCTCTTTTTATAAGTTTCTCTCACACTTCTCAGCTTGTTAGATTTTCTTCCTCATGCTTGTCAAATTCTTGGTGTCCAAATGCTATAGCAAGGGGAGCCCTACTGCATTTAAGGCAGGGCTGGTGGTAAGGAGCAATCTTAGCATCTCTTTCCATCACCTTCTCTTTTACTGATGAAATAAGTTTTTCAAAATCTCTTTTGTGAAATCTGTCCTTTGATCTTATTATGTGGAACTGGGTCGTGTGGCATCCCCAGCTAAAAAGAGGCAGGAAAAGCTGGGCAGGATGGTGATCTCCGCCCTGCCTCCACTTTCCTCGTGTAGCCCTCTCCAGTCCCCAGAACTCTGACTGCCATCTTCGTCCTGAGACGGCTAAGTTCACCTCTGACCTATCCTTGGGCACACAGACCTGTGGAGAAGGAGGGAGTGCCTCATGCTATTCAAATACTCTAACAGAGCTCAGCTCTCATGATTTTGCCATGTGACTCCCCGAATGCACCCAGCAGAGGGCCTTTCTTATGCTTTCAATTGTGGACTTGGCCACATGGCCGGCTTTGGCCAATAGCATGGCTTGGGAGAGTCAGAGGACTGATTCTGTAGGACACGGGAGGCCTTGCACTTTCTGATTGTCCTTTGGGCTCTGGTGGTCCATTGTTGGAAGGGCACATCCCCGGTGGCTACAGCCTCTGCTGTCTGGACCTAGTGCAAACACACAGTGAGCTGACCCAAGCCAACCCAGAACCCTGAGCTCAGTGAAACCAAACTATGTCTAGCAGTGGAGCTGCCTAACAGAAGCAGCCTAGATCAGCCGTACTGCAACAACCTGCAGACATACCAGCATGAGAATGAATGCTTTCTGCTGCAACCCACTGAGCCTGAGGTGCTTTATTACAGGGGACAATTGTTCACTAATGCACACACTATGATTCTAATCCAGAAACATCTTTTATGTTTACGCTTTATCTGCCTGCCTCTGTCGCCCACCCATCTGTCCTGTGTTACTACAGTAATCTAACCCAAATGCCATCTCTTTGGTGAAGTCTTCTCTGCCCTGGGGGATCTATCTTTCTCTCTATCAAAAAAAATAGACATGAAGAAATTAATGACACACATGGTGAATGTGTAAAACGGGAGATTGATTAGTGTCCAATAGCTGGAGCATATAACCCAGGGGCTCATTCCTGCTTTAGGGTGGAGGGTCCTGAAGGGCTTTCTGAGCAGCTGGTGTTCAAGAAGAGGTATAGGCGATAAAAAGGAGCTGGCTCAGAAAGAAGGGCCAGCACATGAGGCTGCTGGGAGCAAGGTGGTTGGCACAGAGGGAGCAGGGGGGAGGGTGGGAAAGGAGGCCCCATGATGTTGGTGTACATGAGACAGCACTCAGGGATTAGACCCTTGTCCCTAGTGCAATGGGAGGTTTTAAGCAGTGGTGACATGGTGCAGCCTGGGTTGCAAAGGACCGAGCAAGTCCTTCCTCAGGGTCACACCGGACTTTTGGATCTAATGCTGCATTTACCTGTTGGCATTGTAGCAGTAAGCTTAACATCCTTTCTCTTAGGCAATCAGCTCCTGCAAGGAGAGGGTGCCAGCCGGTCACTTCGGCAAGCTCAGATCTCTACATGGTGGAAGGGTTCACAAGAGGAAGGAGTCACAGTCAGCTATGCTGGCACAGGCCCTTAATCTCAGCACTCTAGGAGGCTGAGGCAGAGGGATTGCAAGTTCCTGTCCGGACTGGCTGATGCAATTTTGCCGCATCCTGTCTCAAAAAATTTCAAATAAAGGGCTGGTGATGTAGCTCAGTGAGAAGACCCTGAATTCAGTCATCTATACTGGGGGGAAAAAAATGACAGAATCAACATTTAGTAAACGCAAGTTTTGTGTCAAACACTGGGTTGGGGGTGTGAAGGGCAGAACTTCCGGGAAGCTTGAGGGAAACAAAAGGGTCCATCACTTATTCTCAGATTAATGGACAGGACCCAGCCTGAAGCCCAGAGGATTCACATTGGATGGGAGCCAGTGTGCTCTGTGGAGGATGAGGGATGTGAACAGCTTACGTGAGGTTTCAAGGCTGGAATGGAATTTCCTCCCTGAACCCTTAGGAGAAAGCTCGATTCTCCTGGGGCCGGAGTGGTTTAAGTATAATTGTGCCGAGAGGCACAGGGGCAGGCTGGTAAAATCCTTCTCCATCCCTTTCTGGGAGTGATTTGGACTTCCTGGAAATAATTTGTCCAAACACTAAGATCACTGGGCTAGCTCTGCAAGGAAATTGTTCTACCTGCAAGGTGAATTATAGGCATCAGAAGCTACCTAAAGCCCAGGTGAACTTGAGGACAGTTACTTAACCTCGGTTACAAAATGGGGTTAAATACAATTACTTGGTAGGGTTGTTCAAAGTAACCAAATGCTAAAGTGGTCTCTCTGCTGCAAAAGAGGAAGGTTTTCCATGTTGCAGAAAGTTCTCCTGTGAGACAGGGGCAGGTATGTGTTCTTGGACTTCTTGACAGAGTTTTCTTTATATTCCTGCTTTCAAAGAGAAGAGAGGAGAATTGGGTGGGGGGAAGTAGGAAAATGGGGGGGATCAAATGAACTGAGAGATAATTTTAATTTCTCCCCTTTCCAGAGGGAGCGAGGGAACGGAATATCTTTCTCTACCTCTATGCTGCTGTGCTGTGATACAGACTTTCAGAGATATTCATGTTGTGATTTATTCAATTCTTTTTCCCCATTGATTTTAATTAAGTTCCTGAGCTGTCTCCAAGCCCGGGAACGGGAACAAAACATGAAGCACTGAGAGCCAAACGCTTTTCTTTGGCAATTGAGTTTTCCTGAGTTCTGAAAGTGCTTCGCAGGAGAGAATGAAAGTGGAATCCAGAGGCTGAGGCGTTTCCTCTGCTCCACCAGTCCCCAAATAATAAACATAAAAATTAAAATCCGGTTAAGAAAAATCACAGAAGTCATTACAGCTTGGCGGCTGATGGAGACTTTGATCAAATCTTTTATGCAATTTCACAGTTTCTGGGGGAATTCACTGAGCTGCATTGATCATGTTTGTGCCAGGCAGATTGTTTTCTCCGAGCCGAACGTGCCCCTTCCCGAACCAATTTCATCTTTTGATCTAAGTTCATATCATGCTTTTTAAGAGAAATGCTTGATGACTTCTGGACCGGTTGCCGGATCTCATTAGACTCAGCCCACACCAGAACCCTGGCGGACCCTTCCAGGCATCTGGAAACTAAGACAGCCTCTGACCTCGGGTCACAGCAGGGGCACCGAGCAGAGTCTAACAGCCTGATTGCCGACCTCCATCCCTTACAACCTCTTGCGGAAGCGATAGACCTGGAAGCGCAGAGGCCTGTGGGTAGCCTCTGACCTAACGGGAGGCGGCCCTAGTGGGGACTTGGCAGAGTGATAAGCGCACGAACGGCCTGCAGCGCACACCTCTGGGAAATAGTTACCTTGTGGGAATTGTGGCCTTGCCAATGATGACGTGAATTTTCCATGAAAGCCAGAAATGGAGATGTCTCTAGGAATCTGAAAAAAAAAATATTAAATATTGATATATATTAATTAAATATGCATAACCAATTCAAACAATGCCACACACTTTTTGGTAGAACACACACACACACACACACACACACACACACACACACACACACACATCTGAGGCCTGGATTTTATTTAGCATTGGAAAGTCAGTTTGCAGTATCCAATAAAGGTCTTAGCCTTTATGCCTGACAGCATCACCTAACATTAGCAAGTATGTCACCTTCTCCACTCTCATATGAAAGGGGATCTCTGTTTATAAGAACAGTGTATGTTTGTAGGATACACACAATGTAAATCCTTCTGTATGCTGTGTGACCAACAAATGCTCTAACCATTGCTACCATCACCGTCATCTCCACCCTCCTCCTCCCCTTCCTCCTCCTCCTCATCACCCCTAACACCCACACTTTCCAGCAGGACACAGTGGGTCCCGTTCACGTCGGCTCTGTATCTTCTTGCTGCCCCATCCTTTGGGCGATGAAGCTTCTACATCCCCCACCGCTGCTACTTTAATTGAGACATTTGTCATCTCCCCCTCTAAGGCAACCTGAGCTCAAAGTCCCTAAAAGGAAATAAAACAGGCCCATTACCCAGGAGCTGCTCCAGGCTCTCTGTCACTGGGCACAGCCTAGGTGGCATCTGTTGGTGACACATTCTGAGAAGACCCCTCAAGCTATCTCTCTACAGAATTTAATGACCTCCACTGGTTTAGCATGCAAAATAGTCCAGTGACAGCCTCGCATGGCAAGGCTCTAAATGAGGACTCTAAGTGACGGTCTGACTGTCCACACAGGCACCAGGGTGGGGAATCTATAATCATCTTTTCCCAAGTGGGTGGGAACTTGGAGCCTCAAGGCTCCTTACTCACGCTGTGGAGTGACCCTGCTTTCTCCACAGACTGGGTCTGGAAGGCTCAGGGCCCAGGTGCTGGCAGGAAGAGTTGGGGAGGGGAGTTGGAAAGAAAGAGGAGAAAATGACCAGGGCTTGCCTAGGAGCCAGGCCAAGCGGAGCTACGTGAAGATCGGCCTCAGATGCCACCTCCTCAGGGTGTTTTCATTTGGTGTTACTGTTCGCACTGTGTCTGGGGGTGGGAGCAGCTGAAAGGAGCACAGGGTGATAATGCAGAGGTGTCGGACCCCTGCTGAGTCCTTCTCATCCCTCCTGGGTTTGTTCTTACCACTTCTGCTCTGAGGCGCTCCTGGCTCAGGTCAAGGTGGCTGTGGAACGTGGAACACTGCAGTCTGCCTCCTTGTTCTCCCCTGTCACCCTGTGTTACCATTAGTTGTGATCTATCAACTTCAGTAAGAAACACCTAGCAGCTTAGTAAAGTGTGGGTGATTGACAAGTAGACCATAAACTGAGGAGGGAAAACCTGCTCGGGGGTGTGGGCGGCACTAACCAGTCGTCTTGTAGCCTGGATAGAATGAAAAGGGAAAGGAGAAGGAAGTCTGTCCTTTTCTTCCGCAGAGGAGCTCCGGTGATCGTCACTGCCTTTTGACGTTCATCTCCAGTTCCTTCAGGCTTCCGGTGTGGCCTCTTCAGCCTTCCAGCACAGCCTGTTTGCCTTCTTTCAGAGACTCGCACCAGACTCCGTGGTGAGCTCCAGGCCTGTGCCCTTTGACTGGGTCCTCTGCCTCTGTGGTGCACATCACCTCTTTCACCTCTCATCAAGCAGGTGACCCTTACAAGCGTTCCTTGTAAAACCTTTACATAATCTTGTATCTACTTTATATTAAATTTGATCCTCTAGTGAACCTTGATACATCCTGGTAACAAGGTCACCTGGGCACTGCCTGCCTTTCTAAGGCTCCCTTGCTTGAGGTGGCGTGTGACATGGTGTTCTGATAGAATAGGTGACCAGGGGCACACTCCTTGTAGCAAGTTTCTTTTTTCCTTTTTTTTTTTGTACCAGGAATTGAACTCAGGACCTTGTACTTGCCAGGAAGGCGCTGTGCCACTGAGCTAGATCCCCAGCCCATAGCCAGTTTCAAAGAAGCTGCTTGTCTCTGGGTCCCATCTACCCTCTCTTCTTGGGGAAGGAAACGAGTATGGCAGGGATCAGGGTGACAATGCCCGAGGGGAGGATGAGGCCACATGCAAAGGACCCAGGTCCTTGAAGGCATCTGCAGAGAAGAGTCTGCCCACCAGACTGGATTTTTCTTGCTGACACTGTCATGGGGTGCAGAGTATTTGCTCAGAGCGTCCTTGGTGTTACTTCACATAGCAGCTCACATTTATCCCAACTCGGCAGCTCTCAAAGTCCAGTCTCTGTGAAAATCAGTTTGGAGATTCCTCACAAAAGTAGGATTGGAAGTCCCATTTAACCCAGCTAGTCCCCTTCTGGGTATTTTCCCAGAGGAACTAAAGACTTCATACCACAGTGATATATGTGCACCCATATTTATAGCAGCACAATTTGTTATAGCTAAATCTTGGAAACAACCCAGATGCCCATCCACTGAGGAATGGATAAAAAAGATGTGGTATTTCTATACAATGGAGTATTACTCAGCTATTAAAAAAGATAATCTCAAGGATTTTGTAGGTAAATGGATGCAACTAGAGACCATACTCATAAGTGAAATAGATAGAACCCAGATGGGTAAACAGCATATTGTCTCCCTGGTGTAGGAACCTGAAAGACTAGGTAAAATTCAAAATGTACAATAGATGACAGGAAAGGGAAAGAAATTGCTCAAAGGAAGGAACGACTTGGATGAGGGAAAGAAGAAAAAAGAAAGAAGTAATGTAAAGTATAAATATATGTATGAATAGCTGCGATAACTGTATTGTTGATGTCTGATGGTATACTGAAATGAACAGTTAATGATTGCAATTTTTTATGGTCTGATCTATTGTGCATGCTTGTGTCTGGTGGTCTGAGCAACTGATTTGAAGGTAACATTATGCAGTGGAATTACAACGGTGAACTCTTACCATCTTGCCTAGTGAAACTCTGTATTATCTCTACTGTTTTATCAAAGAATTATTTTCTTATTCCCTATAATAGTTTGAACAATCTTTCATTCTCACATCAGGTAATCTGAGCAACATAGTTCAGGATAGCTATATGTAATGTAGCAACCACTGTTGATTCATATTATTCTGTCCTGTGACCCTGTATCACTTTGAATGTTCTTGCTTTGATTTGTTTATGTTTCTGATACTGGTATGCTGCTACTGTTCTATTTCTTTGTTTGCTTGTTTCTCATTTACTACTCTCTTTAAGAAAAAAAGAGTCCAGTCTCTGCTGAGCAGCACCAGCATCTCTTGGAAATGTGTACGAGATGCGAATTCTGCTGCATTTAGCTCCCAGGGGCAGGGCCCGGCCACTGGGTTTGCTTTGTGGTAATTCACACGTAGTTGTAGGAAATGAAACAGAGAAATCCTGTGTGCACTCCTTCCTATTTTCCCTGATGGTAACATTTTGCAGAACGGTAGAACAATGTGACAACAAAAGCTATTGACATTCATCCCATCTACTGGTCTTACTCATTTCGCCTTTATGGATATCCATTTGGGACTGTAATGCGTGGATCAGTTCTGCTCAACATTCTCACATATGTAGGTTTGTGCACCCAGCACCAACAGTGTTACGGGTCCCAGGGATTACCTTTCTGTAACCTCACTTGCCTCCCAATCAGGGCAATCTGTTTTCAACAAGCTCTCCAGCTGAATCTGATGTGTTAGAGTTTGGAATACGAGGATGTTTTGTTCTGAATAAAATGGTTCTACCGGGGTTTTTGCAGTAGCCCTGTGCCAGGGCAGAGGTGCAGAGGCTGAGGCCACAGGAAATAACAGTTGCACAATTAAGGTCATGATTTGAATCCAGAGATCTGACTTCACCCACGACCAGACTGAGTCTCTGGTCCCAGAGCTGGAGTGTAAATAGAAGCCCTGACCTCCACAGGGCAGTTTGAATATCCAGTGCCACCTAAAGTTGGTCAGTTCCATGGTCTTTTGGCTTCACAGGGTGCCCCCCACCTCATGTATTTCTTAACCATTCTAATCAAATCTTTAATCTCAGAGACAAGTGATACCTCAGTACTTCTGGTTAGAGGCCAAGCACACAGAAGAAAGTCAGTAAGGACTGAACTGATAGTGAGCTAGAACTTAAATGTCATTTCAAAAGTTATTCCAGCCTGGCAGCCCCTTTTACAGGTGGGGAAATTAAGGCCTGGGGAGAGGTTAGGATGCTGGTCACAGGCTAGTGAACCAGGCCAAAGCTCAGAGCTGTGACATCCAGCCTGTGGTGGCCAGGGAATGCAGAGGCCCCGGGGATCTGGTCCGGTGATGTCTTGGGAATTGGGAGTCCCAAGACACAGGGTCCTGACATTTGCAGTGAACTTGTCCTGGCTTAATCGTAGGCCCAGCCAGATCTGGAATTGAATTATCAAGATGCTCTGGACATAGCTGATCAAGTCTTACCTAGCTGACCCTTTAAGGGGCCTCCCCAAATTGAATCTTGGGTACTTTGTGTTGTAATCTTAGCTTTGTGTTAAGCAAGGGGCTGGACGACGGCCATGGGGACTGAAAGGGTGAGCTGAGCTGTGGGAGGGAAGAGCGTTCACATGCCTCACACCCTGCTCGTCCCTGATGGGAGTGTCAATCAGGCATTGAGTTAAGTAATGGACACTCATCGTCTCACTCCTGTCGACTATTACAACAGCCGTGCCAGGCAGGAGTGTGTGGTATTCCAAGTTTACATGGAAGGGGGTTATAGAGCATCCCGGGGAGCCTGAGCAGGTCCCTGGGTTGATAGGTCAGGCTCCACACCACACCCACTCTGCCATACTACCTGGGAGGAGCTAGTAGACAGATGAAGAACACACCTGGGTTCACCTCCAAAGTCCAGTCATTGAGTATCCTGGGTGGGGTGAGCCCTGTTTTGCAAGTTTCACAGAGCGTCTGGCGCCTTCTCTAGAGGGGGATCCTTTACAAAGTCTTACACTGTGATGGCCTCTCTGCCCCAGTTAACAGCAAGGCGACCAGTGCCCAGAAAGGCGGGTAACTTGCCTGAGCTCACACAGTCTGGGGCCCCACTGTCTGGATTTGAACCCGGGTTGGTCACACTCTGGAACACAGTGCTGTCCCTGCCCCCACACTACTGCTCTTATGAGAAGCACAGTGCAGTTAGGTGCTCCAGGCTCCCCATAATTCAAGAGACACTTGACACCACAATCTACCCAAGATGCCATCCATACTGGAGTGGTGACAGACAAGCCATCCTGATGACAAGCATGAGATCCTACCAGTCAGACCCTTCATCACCATTACGCCCGCTGCATCTCCATTATCTTCCCCGTATGACATATTTACAGCAACGTGAAAGGGGGAAGAAGGGACATATTATCTTCCCTACATATGGCATGTATTATATGCCCATACTCCATCAGAGCTCTGCCGATGTCAGACAAGCAGAGCCCTCCAAGCCATGGCTGCAGGAGAAGAGTCGTCTCTCTTAGTTTCAAAGGTGGGGCTGTGGCTGTGAATGCACCCCTGCTCATCTGCTCAGTACTCGACAGTGTGTAAGGTCTTCAGCCTGCATTTGCTCCTCTGATTGGCAGGGAGCCTGGTCTCCATCACGATCCCCAATCACAGACAGGAAGCATGTGGCTCAGAGGAGCCAACTCTTCACCTCAGGACCCCATGAAGACTGATGGAGGCAGGACTGGAACCCAGACCTTGTGACTTTGTGTTCCCTGAGATCTTCATGGAGCAACTGTCTCTGGGTATGCATTCATATATTCATCCACTCACTCATTAGCTAAGACTTAGTGCATCTATTCATGTCTCACTCATTCATTAAGACAGCGCATTCATTCATCTATCCATTCATTCATTAAGACTTAGTTCATTCAACACTCACACTATGAATTCACTCATTTACCCAGTCATTCATTAAGACAGTGCATTCATTCATTTAGACAGTGCATTCATTCATTTATTCACTCATTCATGAAAACTTCATAGCACAGGCTGTGAATTCATTCATTTTTGTCACTCATTCATTAAGACAGTGCAATCATTGTTTACTCATTCATGGAGTTCAGTGCATTCATTCACTCACTCATCACTACTCACCCATTCATAAGACTTAGTGTGTTCATTCATGTACTCACTTATTGATATGCCTTAGTGAATTCATTCCCTCAGTGTCTCATTTATAGACTTAGTGAATTCATTCACTCACTCATTCATTCAGACTTAATGTGTTCATTCAGAATTAGCGAGTTCATTCAGAGTTAGTGTATTCATTCAGGTTAGTGCATTCACTCATTTACTCATTTATTAAGACTGCATTCATTCATTCGTTTATTCATTTCCTTTGATGCTCAAGTCCTTGGGTGTGGGAAGGAGATGGTGAAGGAGGCTGACATGCCCCCTGCTCTCCCAGAGCTCAGAGCAGCAATACTGCCAGGACTTGGGGGAATCTGGGGACATTTATTGTTGTCACATAAGGGGTTCTCGTGGCATGGAGTGAGGAGATTGTCCTACTATGCACAGGATGGCCCCTGTAGCAGAGTCGTCCACCCTCAGTGCCAGTAGAGCTGAAGGGTAGGAGCAGGTTGCAAACATACTGGAAATTAATCAACTGAGCACTCTCACAAGGATGAGTCACCACAGGGAGAAGTTCCCCGCAGCAAGACAGGCATCAAGAGCCACTGCAACTGCTTGGGCCTGTGCATCTCTCATCCGCTGTAATGCAGTGAGGCAACCAACCCCGCAGGAGTCATCTCCACTCTTTAGGGAAAGAACGGGGCTCGAAGAGGTTAAGAACCTTGCCCAGATTCACACAGACCTGAAGAGGCTGCACCGGGATTTGAACCTAGACCACTGGCCTCAGTTTCCAGGCTTCTGACCACTGTGAGACAGTGGAATTTGCTGCACTATGGGGGTTGAGGGATGCTTGGTGGGGGGAGGAATACGTGGCTTGAAATGTAAAGCTCCCTACAGGGGCAGAAGAGGGAAAAGCCTTCTCGTCAGAGTGAAGAGCATGTGCAAAGGACACGTGTCAAGAGGCAAGTTAGAAAGCAGATGCAAATAGATACAACTGGAAAATGACTGTGGAGGTGAAGTGGATGGAGGATAACTCAGGGGCTGCCTGGGCTACACCCACAGACCTGAACACGACTAGGAAGTGGGTGGAGCGATGTGGCAATGCACAGGTGCTGAGGCAGGTGGAGGTGATGCCTTGCTCACTGTAGGGCTCTGATCCTCTCACCCAGTCGCCTAGAGGATGTTGGGCGACAGCTCTGGATGGTGCTGGGAAGGCTCTGCGGCCTTGGCTCTGATCTCCCAAACCTGAAAGTTCGTGCCCCTGCTCAAGGTCCCAGCTACAAGACAGAGGAGCAGAAGTGACGCCGCATTGCTTTGCTGACAGTCCTGTGTTTGCGCTCTCAGAGGCCTCTAACTCACAGATAATTAATGTCAGCTGCTGTCACTGCACCTCAGCTAATCACTGTATGTGAGGGTGGGCACACTGGTCGATGAGCAGCCCGGGGATCTGTCAGAACCAGGCAAGGGCGCATCACCTGCCAACTTGCCGTGAATTTTAGCACATGCCTGTCTGCTGCAGAGGCACCGACAGTCTTCATCCCGAGGGACACGGGTGTCCAAGGTCACATCTGCAGGTCTGAGGCCTGTGCCAGACAGGAGGAGAGAGGTGAGGAGGGAAGGTTGCTCCTGGCAGATGTGGACACTCCCTTTCCTGCCTACCTGTGTGCAAGCCACATCTGCAGACTCAATAGCCGTGTTCACAATTCATAGAACTGTGTTTGCAGAAGACTGAAGTGCTTTCTGAATCCATCCTAACACGCTTGGAGCATATTTCTTTGTCCTTCTGCAGCTCCTCCTTCGGGGTCCCAGTGCCCTCGTCCTCACCCCCTCTCATTTCTAATACACACAGCCACTGTGAGCCTGGTCCAGGAAATGAATGATTTCTGCAACAGTCTGTTCTTCAGAGGAGCTGGCATTGACCCTCTGTTCCAACAGCACACTGTACAGACCTCAAGGGTACCTATCCATTCATTCATTCATTCATTCACCTCCATTCATTCATTCACCTCCATTCATTCATTCATTTATTCACCTCCATTCATTCATTGATTCATGAGATCAGCGTTGAGCTCGGCTACATGCGGGCTTTGCAAGGTTAGACTGTGCTGCAGTGAGACATAGGCTCCTGGGAGCCCCCAGTCAGCAGAGAATGGTGCCCAGGGTGAGATGATTTTTGGGTGATCAGGTCTCCTTCCACATGTCATTTTTCTCACCTCTTTCCCTTCCTGTGATCCCGATTCCCTTGGGATCCCTGAGGTCGGAGGCTGTCTGATTTGGGTCTGGGTGTTCAGAGCCAGTGCTGTGTATCTACAGTGAATGTTAGTGAGAGAAAGAGGGAAATGAGTAGATGAGACCCAGATTCGCAGATCTAGAATTTGTACACAGATCCTTGTCTGCCTTCCTGGCCACCCAAGGTGAGTTCTGAGTCTCCCACACAGTGACGCTAGCAGGCTTTGATGGTGCACTCAGAGATCCTGGGCGGGGGGAGGCCACCTCCTCCCAGGTCCCCTGGGCAAAACCCAAGAGACAGATATCTCAAGCATCAGTTACCCTCCTAACACTGTATGCATATGTGAAAGATGGCAGCTTTGCTCTGGTGGTGGATTTCAGGCTGCACAAGGCGGTGGGAGTCAGGACCAGGCAGTGGAGGCCCTCCCCCTGAACCGGGAAACCCCACCAAGCATCAGCTTACCTGCCACAGCAGGAATGCAAAGTCGGAAGCAGCAGGGAAGGAGCGAGCCCCGTTTGGGGAGTGGTAGGGGCTGCCTCACCCTGGGTGCTGCACTGTCAGCTGGAGCAGGCAGCCCGTCAGAGCTACTGGGATGGAACAGGTGTAAGATGGGGGAGAAAAGACGATGAGGATGCAGGGGAGAGCCCTTATCTTAGAATCACACAGACCTAAGATTCAGCCCCAACTGACCTTTCAGCTGCAATTGTGTCATAGTGAGAAAATCATTTAAGTTCTTCGGTCCTTGGCTTCAATGAAACTGTGTGTGCGTAGCTGGGGTGACTGGCACCAGGAGAAAGCACAACCCAAGAGGGCTGCCTGGGGCAAAGCCAGGGGAGAGTGCGGGGTACCCTGCACCTCCCTACAGGAAGAGGGCAGCACCTGGCTGAGCTCCAAGCTGCAGCTCTCAGCTCACGTGGAATCCTGGGGTCGGGGGAGCCTGCAGGACAGCGAGGGTTGCCTTCTGCTCTCTTCCTGCTCTGGGGTGTGGTTTTTAAATTATTATTTCTTTTATTATGGATGGTACTGGGAATCCAACCCAAGGCCTTTGCACTGAGCTACATCCTCAGCTTCTTTTTTATATTTTATTTTGAGACAGGGTTTCACTACATTGTTGTATCCCAGGTTGTTTGCACTAAAGATCCTCCTGCCTCAGTGCCCCAGAGTGCTGGAATTTTAGGCACGTACCATGCCACCGTGCCTGGCTTGGTGTCTAGTACTTGTTGTGATTCTTATGTGTCCCCTGCTTCGGTGGAGGGGACTGTCGTGTGCGGGGGACCCGGTGCCACAGGTGTCATCAGGCCAGTGCAACAGCACTATGTGCTCATGGTAGCTCAGCTGGCTTACTGAGGCTGTGCCATGCTCCCTGGTGGGAGGGCTGGGGCTCCGCCAGGCTGGCTCACACCGCCAAAGTCACACGAGCTTCACCAGTATGCGCTCCTAAACCCTGACAGGCAGCGTCCCCCTGGTGTCTCACTCAGTGAGCAAATATTTATTGAGCATCTATGATGTACTGGGTGCTAGGATCAGGTGCTGCAACAGAGACTAAGACAGCCACAGTCCTGTTCACATGGAGTCCACGGCCTGACCAAGATGCTTTGCAGAGAGAGATACACTCTTCTGGATGATGCATTCACAGGGAAGGTGATTGTCCATTGGGTTCTGAGGCCTCCACAGGAGTTCTCCCGGAAAAATGTGGAAGGGTGGATGTGTGTGGTGTGAAGTTGAGCAAGTCTTTATAGGAAGCAGGAACAGAAAGTGCAGAGGCCTGAACATGTGTTCCTGAGTAATGGGAATGTTTCCCTCCCCATCTTTCTCCCTCTCTCCCTTTTCTCCTCCCTTCCTTTCCCCTTTGCTCCTTTCCTCTCTTCTTCTCTTTCGTTTCTGAGTGGGTGATGTTCCCATAATTAAAAAATGTAAGGGCAAGGAAGGGCACAGAGAGGAATATTCCCCACTCCTTCCACCCACCCCCACCCACCCACTTCCCTCTCTCCTCTCTGCTTCCTTTCCCTCCCAGAACCACCTTCTTATTTCCCAAGTACACTTTCAGGCTGCTTTACACAAACACCCATGCACATGACTATGTTTTCTTGTCACCCCCTTTTGTTTCTGAGAGAACACAGTATGCCTACTATTCCGGAGAAAGGTGGGAGGCCTAGGACTTGGATTCTGAGCGCCAGGGAATGGTGGACTGGGGTTAGCTTGTGAGGGACCTTGAAGGCTTCTTGGGGGTTGAACATACTCTGAGCCATGTCTCAATTTTTCTCCAAGCCAAGACACTTTCAAGGAAACGACAAACACAGGCAGAGTCATCAGGAGCTGTGTGATTGACTTTATTACCAACAGAACCACAGCTGCCACCCACCCCTGTCCCCTGCCCGAAATTAAGAAAAATGAACTTGCAGGAAAGATGAACACCAGGAATCCGTATCACCTTGCCAGCTAGCTGCCTCTCCTGTTTGCTTCTTAATTTATTTTCTGGAAAACATTCCCTGACTATCGGAGCAGCTCTCTTCCCTTTGTCAGCAACCAACCCTTGGAATAAAACTGCTGGCTAAAAATAATGTATTTTTATTAAACACCATTTTAAATGGGTGCCTATTTCTAAGACAGATTCACATATGGATAACCATCCAGTATTGCTTGTTATAGATAAGTGATGAATTATTTTAATCAGAAATGGATTTAACAGCACTGCAAAAATAAATTTGGGAGATTTTTCACAATCTGCATGTCTTTTCTGATTCTTCATATTTATATTTAGTATTCAATGAAGACTAATCGCGACTATTGGGCATTCAATCAAACCTGCCCAAAGTGGATTCATCCCACCCATAATAAAGATCGATACTCCCTCCAGTCTCACTGGGAAATTGCTCCCTTCTCTTGATGCAGGGTTAAATGGGGAAAGACATCCACAGAAACTTTCTCCCCGACACCAGCAGGTGTCCTTGGTTGTGCAGAAGAAGAGCGCGTGGCTGTGTTTAGTCAACGTTATCCGATGCCTGCTGTGTGCCAGACACTGCTGCTAGGAAGAGTGAGTCTGAAAGGACCCAGCTCTGCCCAGGATTCCTGACCAGCTCTGACCTGAGACAAGAAAAGCCCCAGCAGCCTCTATACGCTCATGCCCGGCGTGGAAGCTTGTTTTATTTCTCATCCTTGATTCAAGCATCTTAGTAGCATTGGGAAGCAGGGGTGTTAGGCTCAGGACTCGGAGGTCAGAGCAGGAGCTGGGGGTTGATCATCAGAAGATAGTGCCTCAGTTGGGGTCTCTGGATGTGAGCATCAGAGACAGGTCCAGGCAGATTTAAGGCGGAAGTCCCAGCCAATCAGCGTGGCCGGAAACATCACTACGTATTAGCTGGTACTGCAGAATGCAAGTCTCAGTTGCTCCTTTCTGCTGTTAATATTTCCCCAGCTTCTGCTCATTGCTTTCATTTACGAAGGGAATGTGAATTTCAGACTCTCCATTTTTATTAGGCAGGGATATTTGTTTAGCTCTCATCCTGTGTGTCTTTATGACTACTTTTTACTGGTGGCAAGTAATATCAGTATTTCATTTACAGTAGTGATAGAAAGTGGGCTTTAGTGTGTATTTACTGGAGGTAAAGAACGAGTCAAATTAAAGATAATATAATAATAATACTAGAATAGGGACTATAAGAAAGGTTAAAAAAAAAAGAATGGCTGAAACCATGATGATACTCACTTGAGGAGATAAATATTATTCACATTGGTTTCCGAGGCAAAGAGAGGGTTGGTGGGTTTAAGCAAGAAAAGGAATCTTTCTTTAGCCATCTGTTTTGTAAGGATTTCAGATGTCTTACATAAATTAATTGAACTGCAGCCAGTTGAACTCAACAAATGAGGTCAGTGTCTCCCCCGTATATCTTTCTTAGTCGTATCTTTCCAAGTCATCAGTGCAGAGGGTGCTGGGGGCGGGATTAAGGGCAGAGCAATGGGACACCAGTTCACTGTAGACCTCCAGCAGCTTGACTCCAATCAATTAGTAGCACCCTTGGCCATGAGGGCACGACCTGCTGTGGCTTTCTCTCCTTCTCGGGGCTGCTGGGAATGAAGACTTTCCTTTCGGGAGTCTGGCTGCCTCAGGAATACGCAGGACTCAGCAGAGTCTCACCTCCTTCCTTTCCCAGTAAGCCAGTATCATCAGACTTCGTTGATCAAGACATCTCTCTGGGTTGATGGGGCTGACATTAGCGGCCGGGATTAATATGGTTTTGTTCCCCTTCCATTTATTTGTCGAATCTCATTAAGGCAGGTTTCCTTCAGGAAATTGATGCTTTAATAATCTGCATTGTCAGCTGAGGACCCGAATTTTATTTCTTGAATAACATTTAATTAAACGTGCAGACTGCCTTTCCCTGACGCACCAGTGATCACGGCCCTGGTCCCACCTCTACCGCTCTTTGGAAAATCAGCAGAAAGCAAGGTTGGGGGCCACAGCACTGCTGCACAATAAAGTTTATGGCCTGTGCCTCTATGGTAATCAGTGCCCAGGCTCCTGCCGACACTCACCGTTTCAGGGGCCTCCACGGAGGCACAGCTGCTTTATACTGTAACTCGGTTTTGTGTGAGAGATAGTCCAGAGGGAGCAGGACATAGCAAACCAGGACCCGAGGACCGCATCTGGCTGTCAATCTAGTTTGGCAAATAAAGTTTTACTGGAGCACAGTCACACCCATTTATTCATGTATCACGTCTGTCTGCTTTTGTAAGATCAATGCCAAAGTCCTCCAGGACTCTGCAGCAGGTCTGCAAAGCAGGACCAGAGTGTGATTTGCACACCTCGGCACTCCCTAGCGCCCCAGGCAGAGTGCTTGTTCTGTGTCAAGCAGTCTACATACAGTTGTGCCTGTGTCCGCTGGGAGTTGGTTCTAGGACCACCCACAGGTACCAGCATTTGTAGGTGCTCAGGTCCTTTATATAAAATGTCACAGTTTTGGCAAATAACCTATGCACTCCCTCCTATATGCTTTAATTAATCTACAGAGTACTTGTAATACCGAATACAATGTAGATGATCTGCAGTTAGTTGTTGTACTGTTTAGGGAATAATGTCTCTGTCTGTTCAGTACAGATGCAGGCTTTTCCAAATAGTTTTGACTCCTGGTTGGTTGAATCCTGGCTGCAAAACCTGTGGAAACTGAGGCTGATTGTGGTTAGTCTAATTTTAAGCACTCTTCCAAAAACTAAGGCATGGACCAGATGTGGTTCTAGGCACTGAAGATGAGAAAGATATTGAGGATAAAGGACTGAGCAAGATGGAGGAGGACCCAGCTTCCTATCCCACAGAAGGAAAACAGGTAGTAACAAAGGGTGCATAGAGATATATAAACAAGAGGGTTTCAGGTAGTATGTTACCTGAAAATAAAAAAGTGTGACCAAGTCTGATGGTTCATACCATCAGAAGAAGGAAATCTGTTAACACAGGCTGTTTCTATCGCTATCTCTCTGTCTCTCCTTGTCTCTCACTGTCTGTCTCTGTTTCTGTCCCTGCTTGCTATTTGCCATGAGAAATTTCCCTCCGGTATGCCCTTTCACCGTGATCTTTCTGTCTCACTACAGAACTAAAAGCAATGGAAACATCTTACCATGGACTGAACTCTCTGAAGCCATGAGTCAAAATCTATGTTTTCTTTTTAAAATTGTGTTACTTAGATATTTTGTCACCGGGACTAACACCTGACATCTACACTGCCCCCGGTATTATCAGTGTTCTGGATTTGGGCCATTCTGATAGGTGTGCAGTGGTCTTATTGTTTTAGTTTGCATTGCCCTGAGGATATAGAGTGCAGGGCATTTTTTCACATGCTTTTTGCCATCTACAGATCTTCAGTGAAGTGGTTAATGTGCTTTAAAGATTCACTTACTTTATATGATGTAGTGAGATCAGTATTTTTTATTATAGTATGCTTTCTCTGCTATTTTTCCCATTATAAAGTCTTCTCTCTATTTAGATAGAAATCTTCAGGTTATGAAAACTGTGAGGGCACTGGCCAGGATCACCCATTAGGAAGAGGCAGAATCAGAGTTTGAACCCAGTACCATCTGACGTGGGGCCCACGACTCTGAGCCCGTCTGGGCTTCTACCTGGGCCTGAGGGGAAGGCACTGGGACAGCCAGTGGTGGTGCCTGGAGGCCACATCGCATCATTCTGAGTTAGTGTGCCCCAGTCTGTTGGATCCCCATTCCTGGTCCGGGCACCTCTAAGCAAGTCAAAGTATCTCTGCACCTCTGTTTCTTAAATCTGTAAAATGGGAGGATGATAGTTCCTGCCTGGAAGAGGACAGGAAGCAGCAAAGTACTGAGGAGCCTGGAGGTTTCAGGGAATTCCCACCTCATCCCTCCTTCCCAGCCCTTACCCATGGGACTCACAGGAGGAGAGAGGGAAGGAGAACTGCAGGTGATGGCTGGAGTTGCCCCCTGCTAGTTCAAGGGTGAGCAGCACGGGATCCCTGGCTCACAGCTCTGCAGAGTTTCAATTGGCCTTGTGTTTGTTAAAAGAAGCAACTGGTCAACCCAACTAGCAAGGAACAGCAAACCCAAATGAGGAATTTAGAAAGGGGAGAAAGAAGTCTTCCATCATCTATTTCTCAGGTAAGACGACTGAGGCTCAGAAGGGAAGTTCCAGCCCTGCTCTCAGGAAGAATTAGGCCCTCAGTCCCCTGTCCTGTCTCGAGCTTTTTCAGGGCCCATGACTGTGTACAGAGCTGCTAGCAAGGCTTTGCTCCCCTTTTTTCTTCTGTAGTAAGAATTGAACCCAGAACCTTTACAGTGAGCTACATCTTCAACTATATTTAAATTTTTTTTTTTGTATTTGAAGGCAAGATCTCACTAAGTCACTAAATTGCCTAGGCTGGGTTTGATCTTGGGATCCTTCTGCCTCAGCCTCCCAGAGTCCTGGGACTAAGGGCGTGCACTCCCGTGCCTGGCTTGCTGCTCCCCTGTGCTGTAGTGGAGTTGTGCCCGTATCCATGAGCACCACCCGGGGGCCTTCGCCATGGGCCTGATGACGCTCCTGGCCCCTGCCTCACCCTCAGCGGCTGAACCAGTCTCCGGGGGCGAGGCTCAGGCACCAGCATCTTTACACAGCTTTCCAGGTATTTCCAACAGGCGGGACCAGGACGGCCCAGTCTTTTCTCTGCAAAGTTGAAGCTGGAGCCGTAAGGGAGGCCCCAGTGGACCACACGCTTCCACGATCCCCTCCCGCTCCCCTCCTTCGTCTTGTTCTCTCTCCCTTCCTGCTGTCATGCTTCTTACTCGCTCAGAGTGTTCGCTGTGCGCAGACTCTGTGACAGACGCTGAGAGCAGACGGGCGGAGCTCTGCCCTCTCAGTGCGCACGTCCGGAGGGCGTGGGAAACACAAGCACCCCACATCCTCCGACCACACGTGTCATCGAGAACGGTGCACATTAGGGGGTCCTGGAGCCCCCAGGAGCTCAGCAGGGAGGGCTGAGGAAGGCAGGGGTGTGGGCAGCGCTCCCCTGGGGACAGTGAGGAGTTGAGGTCCAGAGGTGTCCGCTTCTGTCATCGTCAACCAGGTGCCATCTTCTCTCCTGAGGCCAGCGCCTCTGGGCAAGACCACTTTCCAAGGAATCAGAAACCGCAGGTATCAGACGGGAGAACGTTTCCTCCTTTATTTCTTTTGGTTCTACTTCTCTCTTCCCCTCCTTTCCCCTCCCCTCCCTTTCTCCCTCCCTCTGAATCGGATCCACAATTGCTAGGGCAGTTTTGGGGGATAATTATGGAGTCAGCCGTCCTTGAAAGGTGACAGAGGGGTGAATTTAGGAAGGAAGCTTCGGAGGAGGGGCGGAGGCTTCATCCCACACCCGGGGCAGAGATGCTGAGACCCACGGGGACTTCAGGCTCTGCCTCTCCTGTCCTTGCTAGGATGGTTGATGGACAGGTTTTCCTTTTGTCTATTTGTGGAAAATTTTTCTATGTGCTTGCATCAGAAAAGCAAGCAAGCAGAATTTTGAAACAGAGAAGAGCTGTCACTAAAAAGACCATTAGCTACTGAAGAATTCTCTTTCTCTATACAGATAGGCAACCTTCTTATTAGAAGCAAATGTAGATTCACATTTACTTAGCATATAGTCAGAACTTACTAACCTCATGTAACATACAAATATCATCACACTGCAGTGTTGCGAGAGTCTCAGGAGATACTCAGGATTTTTCCCAAGACCATCACAGAGGAAGAGGGGAAGGGGGAGAGTGGATTTGCGTTCTAAGTCCCATGAACAGCACACACAAAGTCCCTGGGGTAGGAGGAGTCATGAGAGGTTTAAGGAGCAGAAATGAGGCTGGGATAGCTGCAGTTTGGGGAGCAAAGGTAAGATAGTAGATCCAGAGTTTGGAGACAGGGTAGAAGCTGGACCATGTATGGCTACAGTGAGGGCTTGGATATTTATCCTTCAAGCTGGTGAGCAGAGGTAGAGGGATGAGCAGTTCCCTGCATCTCAGTGTCTCTCACTACCTCCTCCTTTTTCCCTTCTGCGTCTTTAACTTCTCCTTTCTTCCCCCTGGGTCCGGGCTCATGGCGTGCACCTGTTACCAAGCCACTTAGGAAAACAAAGAGAATGGCTGGACACGTCACAGTACCGCTGCACCACGGCTTCCTGTGCTGTCACTGGGAAGAAGAAGGCACCGGGGGTCTCAGAGGGGTTTCCAGGGGGCATGGCCGATGGCCAGGAAGCATGTGTAACAGGATGCACACACACGCACACACACACATACACACTTACAGGAGTGATGGTCACAACACTGAACAACCATAGCCATTTGGTGTCTGGGCAAGGCGGGGGTGGAGGGGAGGCGGATCAAGGAGGCCATTTATTCCCACCTACACCCCCTTTCTTCATGTGCTTGGATCAAGCCCAAAACCTCACACATGCTAGGCAAGTGTTCTCTACCACTGAGCCGCATCTCCAACGCTATCTCATTTTCTTTTTCGGTGCGGAGAAGATGTACAGAATATTGAACTCAGGTCCGTTGCCCTGAGCTATATCCCTAGTCCTTTTCCTATTTTTTATTTTGAGACCGGGTCTCACTATGTTATTAAATAGCCCAGGCTGTGCTTGAACTTGCCGTCTTCTGCCTCAGCCTCCCCGAGCGCTGGGGTTAGAGGGGCAGGCCCTCTCGCCTGGATCCCTTTGAATATTTTACTGAGCGCCGCAGCCCTCCGGTGGTGCTGGCGGCACGCTGACGCTGCTCTGTGTCTGCGTAGGAGTTTGTGAGCTCGGAGATAACAGGAAGGATGCAGGGCAGGCTGTTACAAGAGGACTAGTGCTGGGTATAAAACACGGATGAAGCAAGAGAGACCGTAAATAAAGTAAAATAAAAGCAAGCAAACAGCCCTACTTAGATGTTTATGACACCGTGTGAAATAGATTTACGAAAAATGAAAGTAACCACAAACACTTAAACTGGACAAGACATTCGGTGGCCTCACTTCCTGCTGCAGCCGCCCTCCTCCTCCTCCTCCTTGGCGTGGGCCTCGGGAAGCGTGGGCATCACTGCCCCTCTTCACCTCCTCCAGCCTCCGGGGGCTGTCGCCCTGGGTCACCCCTCCTCTGTCCTTCCCTGGGTGATTTGGGATCTTTGTCCCGGCTGACATCGGACCCCGTGACGGGACGGGCCCTTCCTGCATCTCCTCCTCTTCTGGGGTCTCCAGGGTCCCTGTGCCTCACCAGCCGGGGCCTTTTCTGAGGGATCCACTTTCTCAAAGCACGGTGACGGGTGGTGGCACGCTCCCCCCGGGTCCCGGCCAGCGCGCGCTCCTGTCGCTGCATCCCTCGGGCCCCTTCCCTGTGCTTCGTGGGTCTCCTTGTCCTGCCGGCCTCCTGCATGGCCTCTTCCTGGCGCTGGGTTCCGCTGTCTGGACCTTCCCAGCTGCCACACACCGGGGAAAGCCCATAAGCTCCTGTCTCACGGCCCCTCTGCCTGCCGGTCTCTCCTACCCAGGGAGACCGATATCGCCCGTCCTCTCGCCCACAGTTAGAGCCCCTGTCCCCGCCCCCACCGTGGTGGGGCCTCATCCCTGCCACACGCTCAGTACCGACAGTCCCCGCCGCTCACCTGGTCACTGAGTGGCACAGGTGGCTGTCGAGCCTTTCTTCTGGGCTTGGTTGTTGGGCCCTGGGTTCTAACTCTCCATCTTTGCCCGAGTGCTGCCCCGGATCCTTCCAGGTCCCCTGCCTCCAGTGTTATTTCCTTCCCGTGTACTTTCCTGATTGCTGCTAGAGGGAGCTCTTCGAAAATGCAAACCTAACTGTGCCCGTCCTCACTGTACACCCACGTCGGCTCCCCTCTGCCCTCCGCTTGGGGTCCTGGTCTCACCCAGTTCCACCCATCTCTCCCGCATCACCTCTCATTCTCCTGCGGCCGCGGCCCGCTGGCTGTGCAAACCGGCAGTCCTCGCTCGCGTGGCCAGCCCTCCGCCTCCCGTGCTCCCCATCCTCTGCCCCGCAGACACTAACTCGCTCCTCCGGACTCAGTGTGAGCGTCTCCTCCTCCGGGCGCCCTCCCTGACTCCTGCTTCTCCGCGCCTGGGCCGCCCAGCCGTCCAGCGCACCCTCCAGGACCACCCAGGAGGACCCAGGGAAGTGGGAGAGCCTGGTGCCGCCTAACCCTCTCCTGCTTCTGGGAAGCGTGAGGGCGGGGCCAGGGTCCACAGGGAGCCTCGTTCCAGGACGTTCACAGAGACTCCCAGTCCAGGAGTGTGAGTGTGCGCTGCTTCCAGCCACCGTTTGTCGGCTGCTTCACTTGTCTGTCTCCCCTTTCAGTGCCGGGTAACCACAGCGCTCCCAGAGGCCCCTTCCTTGGGGCCTGCCTCACACTCCAGGGAGATGCCGGCAGGTGGGCGTGGTGGCTGGCCGTGTGGCCGGCAGGTGAGCAGGGCCGAATTCTGTGACCTGGGCAGCTCTGCTCAGATCCTGTGGGTGTGGGTCTTGTTCTGCCCTTGTGAGGAACTCGGGTAGCAGAGCGCCTCCCAAGCAGGTCAGATCTGCCTGGAGTGAGACCCCCGCCCTCAGAAGGTGGTGGCATGACTGGCAGTTCCCACTCCCCGTGGAACCCTCCTGAGTGACAGCTGTGCTCTGGGGTCCCCAGCAGAGACCTCCAGAGCTCCAAGGCTGTCTGAGGACCCCCCAGACCAACGGGGCTTCTGCCTGGTTCTTTGTGTAGACCCCTTCCATTAAGCTGCCACACTCCGTGAGAGCCACTTTTCCAACTCCACAACGCTGTTCCCGAGGCCGGCTGCTTTATAAAGAAAAGAGGTTTATTTGACTCACAGTTTGGAGGTTCACGGGCACAGCACCTCATCAGCTCAGTTCTGCTGGCAGAGCCCCGAAAATGTACGCGGCAAGAGGCAGGGAGGACGCACATCCACGCCTGCGCCTCTGCTCTGCCTTCCTCACCTGCAGCCCTGGGGTTGCATCACTGGGGCCCACCCTTAACACCGTGATTAATCCCGATCGCCTTCCGAAGTCTCGCCCGTTAACGTCCACTTTGGCAGGTCAGTTCTCGCGTGATTTGGGGCAGGGGGACAAAGTACACGCAAACCCCAGCTCTGACTTGGCATCTGCTCTGGAGGACCCGGCTGGCTTCACTCCTTGGCTCTGCAGGCTGTGCCAGCTCTGGCCGCTGTGTGCTCTTCTCTGGGCTGGGCTAGGAAGGCCCTGGTCAGAGAACGCCTGAGGAGGAATGAATTCGTGCTCTGGCCTGGTCAGCACCATTTTTAGCCTATAGAAAGCACGCAGTAGTGTTCTTATTTATTATTGTTACTATTATTATTACTTTTTTGCACTGCTGGGAGTTGAACCCAAAGCCCTTGCACTGAACTACACCCCCAGCCCCTTTTTTTTGTTTTTAAATTTTGAGACAGGTCCTTGCTCAATTGCCCAGGCTGTGCTTGAGATTTTGATCCTCCTGCCTCAGCCTCCCAGAGTGCTGGGATTACAGATGCGCACATCACATCCAGTGTGTAGGTCTTAGGAGCTATTCTATGCAAGTGGTTCTTCAAGGAAGCAGAGCTCCTTGGGTTGAACACTTGCTAATTTATGCCTCAGGCTGGGATGTGTGCCCCGGGGATGCCTCTGTGTTTCCCCTGTTTGGTTTTCGGGCTCAGCTCCTCCTTGGGCTAACTCCAGCCCAACACCCAGCGCGGCCCAGTCAGAAACCTGGAGCCGGTCGACGCGGACGGCTCAGCGCTGAGCCGGGGTGGGGGTGGGGGGGCTGGCAACTGTGCAGACCAGCATGTTCCGGGTGATCTATGAGGCCATTCCTGGGAAGGACGGCTTCAATTCTGCCTTGGAAGTGTAGCCAGCGCCGTATTCCCCATCAATCTCCCGGGCTGTCAAACAGTTCACAGGAGCCAGCTTGGGCCGGGGCACAGTCGATCAGCTGCGTTTGTAGCCTCGCCATCCGGTTGCGCTGTCTCTCTGGCATTTTTAGTCACATTTTGACTTGTACCTACTTGGGGGCCTGCAGCTGGTCCATCTGTCTCTGCAGCGGTGAGGGTGGGAGGGAGACGAGGAGGAGGAGGGAGGGAGGGCAGAGGAGCAGGGGGATGAGGAACACAGGCCTAAAGAGGACCTGGATGTCCTTAATCCCAGCATCCTGGGAGGCTGAGGCAGGAGGATTCTAAATTCAATCCTAGCCAATTTAGGAGGTCCCTGTCTCAAAATAAAAACAACTAACTAAATAAATACGGTTGGCAACGTAGCTCAGTGTAAAGGTGCTGGGTTCAATTCTCAATACTGCAAAAAAGAGAAACAAAGTCTAGAAAAGATGGGGTGTCCTAGAAAGAGCACTGTACCCCTGAGATTTGCAGCTGTGATGTTGGCTGCGTGACACCTGCCTGGCCCTAGGAGTGTTTGTACAGTTTAGGATCGGGGCAAGCTAGGTACATTATACAACCTGGGCAAGTCAAGCTCCATTTGTGAACTTGGAGAACGCTGGGGCCGCCCTTTACACACGGCCAGGGCTTCCCCCGGCAGAGCCTTGGCCCTGCTGCCCGGCTGCCTGCAGGGGTCGCTGTGCGCTCTGTCTCGCTTACTGCTCATCGCCTCCCAGGTAGCAGCTCACCTGTCACTTCAGGACGACCTCCCTGACCTCTGCTTGCGGGCCTTCATTGCACGCTGATTTTTCCCGGAAGGGATCCCTCCCCGCGTGCAGTGAGGCGCTGTATCCCTGTCCCTCTAACTGTGCGAGCAGGGGCGGTGTCTGTTTCCTTCAGCCAGATGACCCCTGCGTCTAGCACCCTGGAACCCAATGCGTGAGTGTAGAATAATTGGATGGACACATGGAGGGCAAATGAATGACCTAGAGCTGTCCCCAAATATATACCAACGCTCGTTGTCCTGGAATAACCAGGAGCACAGGCCCTCCCCAACCTCACCCCCAGCCCTGGGTTTTGAGGAGGCTCCTTCTGTGTGCTGGTTCTGCGGCTCGTGGTTCTGGGCTCCCAACTCTCCCGAGAACCTTCCCTTTCTCCCGCCTCCCCGCCAGCACGGCTGGCACACAGATCTGGGCACAAGCCACCCCCTAGAAGATGGGCTCCTTTTATTGGGTAAGCCCCTCCAAGAAGCTGTCCAAACCGGAGGATGAAAGCTGCAATAATACCGAGATTGAATTTCCCTCCAGCCTGGAGGGACTGGGGGATTCAAGTCAGATTTAATTTGATTTTAGACAAATAAAGTACTATGACATTTATTGCACACCTGAACTGCTGGAGAAAAATTCTCACCTGTTTTGCGGTGCTCAGAGGGCTGCTGAGTGACAGGCTGGCCGTGTGCTGGGCGAGGAGCCCAGCTAGGGGCACCCTGTTCCCGCTCGGAGAGCGGATGCCAGGTCGCGCAGCGTGGGCGTGTGTCTGTCCACCCGGTCTGGTGCGAATGAGGCTGCAGATCTCCAGGGGGCATCCGTTTCTAGTTCCGAAAACGCCCTCTCTTGTGGGAACAGCTTGGGTTCCCACAGCAAGGGAGGGCGGTGGGTGTGTGCAGGGGCCCGGGCTGCGCTCCCGGAGCGAGAAGAAGGCAGCCTGGACCAGGACAGTGCTAAGGGGAGACGGGACCGGGCTTGGCTTGGGAAATAAGGGGGAACAGAGCAGACGTGTCTTTCTGTTTGTGGTCCTTTCAGTACTTTGTGCTCCAGAGCCCTACTGAACGTCTTTTTTTTTTTTTTTTTGATCCTTTTAAAATTTTTTTTTTTCACCCAATCTACTGGAATGGATCTGAGGAGAGGACATGCTATCCATCCATCCATCCCCTTAAAAGTACTGACTGCACACCTACCGAGTGCCAGCTTCTCTCTGAGGAGGTGGAGCATACGTCAGAGAACAAGCCGGACAAGCACACTTGCTCCTGGCGAGCTTCTGTCCAGGGAGGAAATAAACAGTAGACACAAAACACAAGGGATTTGTATCATAGGATAAGAAAGGTGACCAGTGCCAAGGGAAAATGCAACTGGGTAAAGAGGCTTGGGAGTGTGGCAAGAAGGGACAGTGACAGCTGAAGAGTCACTGGGATGATATTTTGCAAAAGCAAAAGCCAACAGAAGATGAAATGTGAACTGTGCAGGTATCTCTGGGTGAAATTCTTCCGGGCAGAAGAAGCAGCTTGTGCAAATGTCCTGGGGTAGGAGAGTGTTCACCACACATGAATTTCACACCACAGACAGCCCGCATTATCATTTTTTACTTTGTGTGCTCATCAAAGTGGGGTCCATATGCTACTGGGAATCATCTCCTTATGACACAGGAAGATATTCAGGGTAAACAAGGCTCATTTTGCTGAAATCTCCATTTTATGAAATCTTTAGAAAAATTATTTTTGGTTTTGTTTTTGTTTTTTGAGATAGGGTCTCACTGTGTAGTTCAGGCTGACCTTTAACTCACAGCGATCCTCCTGCCTCAGCCTCCCGAGTGCTAGGAGTACAGGGGTGCACTGCCACAGTTGACTGGAAGATGCTAAATTGAATACAAAAGCTGCAGTCAGTTTTATGTGAAAGTGTAAGGCTTGCCAGGAGTATCAGGTTCACAGCTGACTTCCAATGCCTCTGTGGGACTCTTGTCTTGAGGCAGGAGACCCTGGTGCTCTGTCATGTTACACCCTGGGGACGGAGTGGGAGGCGCTGAGTTTAGTGTCTCCGTCCTCCAGGCTGTGAGCACAGACCCTCTCTTTCTCGAGGCCATTTTTGCCTGTGCGGGGCCTCTGACCTGCGTGGAGCGTGCCTGATGGCTGGCAGTTTCCCGCTGCCTTCTGCCTTCCCCTGCAGCCCTGCACTCTGAGCCCTCTGACCTCTCAGGTTCTCTGCACACGGTCCACACCGATGCCCGCCAGGCAGGCGAGGGAGCTGGGGATGGGGCGCTGGGTGTGAGAAGGTGGGGAAAGGACAGAAGCCTGGCAAACCTGAGAGCGCGGGGGCTGCCTCCAGGAGCGGCGGCTCTGCACCTCCATCGAGATATCGCGGACTGGTCTTCCTGTTTGTAAATTTTACTTTAAGAAGAATCAGACATCTGGATTTTTATGTGAGAAATGTAGACAGTTCAATCTAGGCAGCCACATTAAAAATATCTGTAGGCAAAGTTTGGGGAAATGAGACCTTGCGGTACATCCCTAGAGGAGAGGCGACAGGGCTCCAGGAGTGCCCAGGGAGCGGCAGAGCTCTGAGCAAGGCCAGCCACACTTGGTCTCTTGAGGTCTCGGTGGCTCAGGCAGGTACGGCCCCTTTGCATGCTGGGTTATGGTCGTTCATTTTCTGTTACTGTAACAAACATCCCAGAATGATGTGGTGGGCTGACAGTCCACTTTAACACCCCGCTGAGCTGAACCAGTGTCATGTTGGATGTGGACGGTGCATCCGAGGATTTTGCCAACAGGATAAAAAGGAGAACTGGAGAAGAAGAGGTGTTGTTGGGGGCTGCTGGTTCCCCGGAGGAGCTCGTCATGCTGGCTTTCCTGACGAACTCGGCTGTTCTCATCGTCCAGGGAGCTTGGAACATTGCTGTCACTGAGAATGGCTGTGGTTCATTTTGGGGGAGCTCTGGTCCTACCATAGCTTCCTGGCTTTGGAGGCAAAGATAACACATCATTTAGTATCCTGGAGAAGCTTGTAATGTTGGTTTTCCTAATATGAACTTGGCTGTTCTTATCGTCAGAGGAGCTCAGGACCTTGTTGGCACCGAGGATGGCTGCGGTACTTTTTGCGGAAGCTCTGGTTCTTACTTTGAGCATTACTTCCTGGCTCCAGTTCAGATCCCTCAGGCTGCTAGCACAGAGCCTTCATCCTGCTGGCACGGACTTTCTAGCTTCCACCACGGAAGGCCCCACCTTGGGGCTTCTTAGCGTAGATCTGTGAAACCAGCTTGCATGAGACATTGTCATGGGCTCTGAGCCTCCAGTTGGACTCATAGGGGGCTTTGTTATGGGCTCTAGGTCTTCATCTGGACTCATGCAGGACATTCACTGCCTTGGGATCCAGACTCTCAGCTGGATTCTTTGGGTCTTTAGTGTGTGGAAAGATTTCCTGCACTCTTTTGAACTTGACTCTTTGGGTGACTACTATAAAATAATCCTGTAAGTTGTGTGTCCTGTATTAAATTGTTTCCCTGGTAAGCCCTGACTGCAACAAATGGGTAATTTATAAAGAATACAAATTCACCTGGGTAAGAGTTCTGGAGGCTAGGAAGTCCAAGAACATGGTCTGGCATCTGCTTAGCATCTGCTGTGTCATAACTTGGCAGAGGGCATTGTGGCCAGGGAGGGTAAGTGTGCCAACCGAGGTGTCTCTCTTCTAATAAACCATTGTTGGTACTAAAGGAAAGGGGGAGACTCTGATGACCTCACCTCCTTCTAATTGCTTCTCTAAGCCCAGCTCCAAATACTTATGGTTTAGGGATTAAGTTTCCAATACACAAACCTTGGAATACGTTGAAATCACAACACTCATCTTTAAAACTGAATCCCAGCCAGATGTGGTGATGCACATCTGTAATCCCAGCTCTTGGGGGGTGGGGCTGAGGCAGGAGGATTGCCATGAGTTTGAGACCAGCCTGGGCTACATAGTGAGACCCTGTCTATGAAATAAATACATACATATGTATGAATCCCAGGGGCTGTAGGTGCCTAGTACATGTAACATCCTGGGTTCGACACCTAGCATTGCAAAAAAAAAGAAAAGAAAAAAAAAAGAAAAAGATAAAATGTGTCTCTTTGGACAGGAAGTAGGCTGTTATGGTTGATACATTGTGTTAACTTGGGGAGTCTAGAGGTTTGGCTAAGTGACTCAGCAGGAAGCCAGGGTGCTTACTTTGTATACATCCTGAGCCTGTGGAAGAGGAGGGCATGGAGATTATGTGAGAGCTACACACCCCTTAGGTGGTGGTAGCCTGTTTACAAAGTAAGGCAGGGAAAAAAGCTGCTTGCCGCCATTCCTCCCTTTTGCTCTGGTTGCATTGCTGTTCAGCTGCCATTCTCCCTTGCTCTTGTTGCTTTGCTGTCTTCTGCCTCGGAGCCAACAAAGTATGGACTGAAACCTCCACAAACTGTAAGCTAAATAAACCTTTCTTTCCTTCATTTTGGACGTTGGGTATTTTGTCTCAGCAACGAGAGAAAAGTAACCAAGTCATAGGCAAAGGAGATTCAGCTGAAAAATCCTACTTTCTTGCCCAAGAACTGAATTTGAGAGGTACATGTTAGAAATATTTCTTGTAGAAGACAGGTATATTTAATGTGAAAAATAAGGCACTGGCTCATGAAAATAAAACTTGGGAGGGTCTAGGTTCAGGTGTGGCTGAATGTGGGTGCTTAGCAAGGTTTGTATTGTTTGGCTTGGTTTTCTGCTGGGTTGAGCTTGGAATCGGGGAGATTCCCACCACAAGGGCCTTGTTATCTGCCGTGGCAGGGGTGGAGTCCACCAACTTATCAACCTCAGTGGAAGCACTGCATATTTTCTGATAGCTCCAGCGAAGTCCAGGTTTTGCTTTCATGGGGCCAGCTTGAGTCTCACGATCGCACTCAGAGCCTGGTTATGGGTCAGCCTCTCCAGGACCACAGAGGTCAGGAATAGAGGAGGGAGTTTCCAAAGGAAAAGCAGGGTGGGGATGCAAAGCGGGGGGACGCAAAATCAGGGCAGGGATCCAGGAGATGCAGAGAGAGGGATATTGGGCAGGGTCCCACTGGATGCCTCAAACACGGGCAGGAAAAGTCAGCTCTGGAGGCAGCATCTGAAATCCTTTCTTCCTTCTCTTTTGCGTCTCCTGCCATCCACCCCTGTGGCCTTTGCAGAGGAGACGCGGCTGCTCCATCTCAGGGGCGTATTGATTGCCTGTCAGAGCTTCACAGCCTTGACACTGGTATTCAGTTACACAGGACGCAGCGGCCTCCAGCCCTATGCTTCCGCTCCCGCCCCCAGCGGCCGTTTCCGGCTCCCTTGTCTGCAAGAGAGGAGCTGTCCTGTGCCTTAGCCCTCACCTGGCCAGCGCCTGCTGAGTTTTGTTCTTTCCACCTCTTCTCTAGACCTATGACTCTGTAATTCCCTCGTGAAGTTCAAAGAAAGCCACTGTTCAGATACCCACCAGCCCCTGGAGTCCAGATGTTCCCACCTTATCCTCGGCACGGAGACCTTGCCCAGCGGTTTTAGGCTGAGGGTCTTGGGGTGGGCACACATACACACAGATCTTTGCAGCCAAACGGGCTACTGAGCCACCAATGGCTGAACAGAAGACAGAGGTTACTGCCTGGAGGCCATTTACAGGCCACAGCACAGGAGAACTCTGAGCAGAGTCCACTGGACACTCTGACTTGAAGGGATAAGGTTAGGAGTCTGGGAGGTGAAAGCAGCTGGAGATCTGTTTAGTGGAAGATCTCCATCAAGTCTTCAGTTGAGTAATGATCAAAATGTGTGCACCAGGAGAACATCTGAGATGGAGGGGGAAAAAAAAAACTAGAGAAAATCAAAAGGAAAAATTACTGAAGTTCCCACAGGGATAACATAATTCCTGTTTGTACAAGATAATAATTATGGAACACTGGTAGAGTACTCCAGAGGGATATTCAATAGTCCAGCCTAAGAGAGTTTCAAAGCAAAGGTCAAAAGGATCATGATTTTTTTCAAGTACTTTTACTTAATCTCAGAACAGAACTCAAATATATAGGAATACAAAAATGTCCAGCACTCAACAAAAGCAAAATTCAATAAATTTTGAATTCAATTTAAATTCAATAAAAAGTAACCTGCAATGCAATGAAGCAGGAAAACATGATCTATAATGGGGAGAATTAAAATAAAGTGAAAAAATGACAGAATGGAAGAATTGATAGACAAGGACAGTGAAAAAGTTATTATAACTGTATTCCATATAGTCAAGAAACTAGAAGAAAAATTTAGTATCTTCAGTAGAGTTATGTAAGACACAAGAAGACTCAGGCTTCTATTTAAAAGGAATGACAGACAATTAGATTTGAATTTAAATGAGAATTTCAGATAATGAATTTTTATTATGTGTCCAAAATATTCATAGAATATGCACATACTCAAAAATTCTTCATACTTATCTGAAATTTGAAGTTAGTAAGGTGTCCTGTACTTTATTTATTAAATCTGGCAACTCTGGAAAGTACCCAAATTGAACTCTGGAGATAATGTCATAGTGACTATGACACAAAATGCACATACAGTGGGTAGAACTGACAGCAGATTAGATATAGTAGAAGAAAAATAAATGAATGTGAAGACATAGTAATAGAAACTATCCAAAATGAGAAACAGAAAAAAAGACTAGAAAAAAAATAAATGAAGTATAGCAGCCTATTGGATAAGTAGAGTTCCCTCAGGACAAAGACAGTGAGAAATGAATACATCTGGGGAGATAATATCCAAGAATTTTCTAAAATTAATGAAAACTATAAAGCCACAGATTGCAGAAGATACATTATCAATATCAAGAGTGAAAGAGAGGTATAGAATCATTATCGATTTTTACAGCTATTGAAAGTAGAGTAAGGGAATGTTATGAACAACTTTATATTAGTACATTTGATAACTTAGATGAAATGGGAAATTTCCTTGAAAGATACAAGTGTCTAGAACTCAAATGACTAGAACTCACTTCAGGTATAAAAACTGAGATGAGCAAAATAATCCTACACTTCTTATGGGTTGGGCATACCAATTGTACACCAACAAAAACATTAAACAATATTTTAAAGAAGCAACACACAGAAGCTTTGACCCAGAAATTTCTAAGGACTTGTATGCACACACACACATAAAAAGATACCTACTTTAACCCTGTAAAGCCAAAATGCTGGAAAATACTTAAGCGCCCAACATCAATATTTGTTAATAGGAAACAAGTTATATAAGTATGCAAGTTGAGCATTGCTGATTTGAATATTCAAAATCTAAAATGCTCCAAAATATGAAAACTTTTAAGCACCAATATCGTACTGTAAATGGAAAATTCCACACTTGACCGGACATGGCAGATCATGGTCAAAATGCAATCATGGTACAAGTATTATATAAAATTACTTTCAGACTCTGTGTATAAAGTGTGCCTGAAACATACATGAATTTCATATTTAGATCTGGGTCCCTAAGATATCTCTAAGATAGTTCATCATATAAAACAAATCTTCCACAAACCTGGAAGGCATAGAAATCTGCAACAGCTTCTGGTCCCAAACACTGCAGGTTATAGGGGCTCTATCTGGAAAAAGGAACATGGTGCATTCAATTTAAAAGCTGTTTAAGTACTAAAGCAGGAATCTCTCCAGAATTCAGGGTAAAAGGAAAACAATAATGGTGAAAAAGAGCATATATAACCTTAGTGATTGTGGCAAGGTGGGATGATTTTTTCTTTTTCTTTCTGGTACTGGGAATTGAACTCAGGACCTTGTGCTTGCCAGGCAGGCACTTGTGTTGCTGAGCTATATCTCCAGCCCCTTGATTGTGGCAAGGTGAATTGGGAATTTTGAGGTTATGGGCAGAAGGAAGCTCTGTGTCCATTGCACCTGGTCTCATAATGCTAGCAGTTTTTTTTTTATTTTATGCAAGTACTATCAATTTCTGTTAAGTTACCAAGAAAGGATGATCAATGCTAAAAAAAAAAATGAGGCTTCAAATTTGAATTCCTCTGGGCGTGCTCATGCGTCTGGTTATTTCTGCTCAGGCACTGGGATATGTGTCAGAGTGGACTAGACTGTCTGACAATAGCAGATAGACCCAAACAGGTAAAGGATCAACACATTAGATGTGTGTTCTTTGCTTATACGTAATGGTCCCAGTTGAGTGTTTCGATCAGCAGGGTAACTTTTTCTCACAGAGTCTTTCAGAGACCCAGACTCCTTCCATCTTGTGGCTCTTCCATCCCTTGGGGTCTTGTACTAAGTCTATACATCCAGCAGAAGGGGGAAAAAGGGAAAGATAAGCTAGCACGGTAAGCTTTATGAGCAGGCCTGGATGTTGACTACATTCTTTGTGCTCTCCCTCCATTGCTTGTAATTTATCACATTTCTATATCAGCTGCAAGGAAGTCTGGGAATTGTAGTGTGCCTGCTGCATAGGAGGAAAGGATGGTTTTTGGCAGCCAAAGGAATTTAACAGTCACAATGTATTGTGGTCACTGAAAAACATGCATTGTATCCTTTGGGAATGGAGCCACAGCATGAGTTTTAGGTCCTGTGTGCCTTCCTCCCGTTATTGCCCAGTTTCTCTGCCCGGCTTCCTGAGGTTCCCAGGAGGAGATGACAGAAAGCTTGAGGCCAGAAGGCAGGAGACCTGGATTGCAGTCTCCATTGTGACGACTTGGGTCTTATTTCCTTACCTGGTTATCTTAGTCAGCTACTCTTTAGGAAGGCAATACCTCCTCACTGTAGGTCCAGAGGAGGAGAAACCCAGGATGGGAGGAACAAGCTAAAGAGAAGCAATGAAAGCAAAGATGGAAAGGATCTTACATTTTTTGAGTGCTTACCATATGCCAGACTTGGTCGGTTGCTTTTTATGTGTTCATTTTTTGTAATTCTCATGACAACACTGTGAAACATATTATAAGCTCCACCCCCCAGGTGAGAAAACTGTGGCTTGTGAAGTAGCATGTCCCAGGGTCACACCATGAGTCCACGACAGGGCAGGGATTAGACCCCAGGAGTTTATGACTTCGAGCTTTTTCTTTTAGCCAGTAAAATGCAGCCCTGGGGCTTTCCAGTAAATCTACTTTCTTTGCTAGAGCTTTGGATCATAATCTTGTCTGCTCATAAACACACTGGCCAGGAGAAGGGAAAGGTTCTCTTGTGGTTGATTTAATATTTTGGAGGAAATAGGTTTATGACCTAAAATATTTCCCCCTGTTAAATGTTACAGCCTCTTTGAGCTTCACATTTGGTGCAACACAGGTTTATGGTGGGGCTGGGGTTCCTGGCAGTGGGCTTCGCTGGGGACCTCCAAAAGCTTCCCGCTTTTCCATTCTCCTGCTATATTCCACCCTAAGTCTTGATGGTTCTCAAGCAATGAGAGATTGCTTTCTAATGCATGTAAAACAAAATCTAATCGCTGACCTGGAAAAACAGATTTGTTTTTCTCAAGTAACAAAAAATCTGGAGAATGTCAGCCCAGAGTTTAATCAGTAGCTCTGTGATCTCATCAGAATATTTAGCATTATGTTTATTACCTCATGGCTCCAAAAGGGCTGCTGCACCTCCTGCTATAGACTCAAGATTCTAGGCAGGACCAAAGAAGCAGCATGAAAAGAAAATGCAAAAATAAAGCTAACTAAGTCTGCTTCCTTTTTTAAATGTCCCAAAGTCTCACTCACTATCTTTGTATATATAATTGGCCATGACTGAATTACATGATCACCCTTGTAAACAAGGAAGATCGAACAGTGTGAATTTGTAAACATACCTTGCTAACCAAAACATAATTGGGATTTTATTAGAAATAGAGTGGGTACTGGAGCAGGCAACTATTGATGTCTGCCACAATCTTCTAAATATCTTTTGAATGTGTCCATTTCCCTTTATTGACACCAATAGGCCAGGCCATTATTTCTGTCTTGGACTCTGAAATAACCTCCTCTTTGGTATTTCCACATTCCCTCTTGACCCCCACCTCACATAATCTATTTTCTACACTGCAGCCAGAGAGAACTTTATAGAACATAAATCTGGCCATGTCAGTCCCCTGCAGGATAATGTATTGAGTAGTACTATGTGTTTTATTTTTTGCTGCTGTTAAAGAAAAAATGGGAACTATCTGCCTGCCTTCTCCTCAAATTGATGTACAAGGAGGGAGTTGACGGCTTCTTCCGCCCAAGGGCTGAGTGAGGGGCTGCGGCGATCCTTGGTGAATGGAGACCAGAATGCACAGAGCAGGAGGGTGCTCCGTAGGAGTGAGGCTAGGTTTTGGGGTTTAGCCTTCAGCCCTGATTCCTTGCAGTGCCCTTGGGACCTGGCAGACTTAAGAGAAAGGCTACATGGTCTAGGAAGACAGGGCTCAGATGCCAGGGCACAACCATCCCTGCCAAAGATCCCATGCCCAGAGCTTAGGGAAGCTGCACTGACATCTGGCGTCAAGGGACCATAAGAACTGTAGAAGTCACACGCACCAGGCAAAGCCAGCCTAGCCTCATGGGCAAACCAGCTATGCATTCACACGGGGCCCTATCCTACGAAGGAGCCAGTGCCCTCTTTTATGCTCTGCTGTCACCGTTTTAGAATTCTTAACCTTTGGGCAAGGGGCCCAGCAATTTTACTTTGTGCAAATCATGTATTAATGTCAGGTGATGCATGTGACTTGGAAGCCTGGGCAGAATAAGCCTCCTGAGACCTTTGTAAGATCCGGGGAAGCTGTGGAAGACACCTGCTATACCGAGGCTGAGTCTCCTGCCAGGCTGGCAGCTCACAGTCAGGTTTAATGTGATGACTGGCATAAAGGAGAAAGGATGTGTTTCTGGTGCCTGGGGATAACGGTGGAATAACCTTCACACCTCAGGCACCTCTCGGGGCTCCTCTCTATGCTCAGGACATGCTGTAGTGTCATTGATTCCTGCAAGTTGCTCGGTCCTGCGACCTCTGCAGCATCATTCTTCCTCCCTCTCCCTTTGTTCTTTGTCTTCCAACTATACTGATGCCCACGGCTTCCTTGAGGGTCTCTTACTCTTTTCTCAGGTCTTCTCATGTTCCATTTTTTCTGCCTGTAGTAGTCACTTCCCCACTACCTCACTCGTTTGTTGAGTTTTTCCTTATTCTTTGGGACTCTACTTAGGTGATACTTTTTTGAAGAACGTTGATATGACCACCCCTCCCCCAAACCTAGATTATGCCCTCTCAGCATTCAGAATAAATAATGAAAAGATCAAGATCCCAGCTTCTCCTTTTATGGGCAATGTGACTATAGGCAGCCACTGCCCTTTTCTGTGCCTCAGTGCTCCCATCTGTAAGATGGGGGTAACTGTCATTTAGAAGCAGCCCCTGCAAACATTAGTTCTAATTTTTGTTAGTTCTTGCTTTTGTTTCTCTGCTTCCAGCATCCAGCATGGCGTTTGGGGGTTAGTGGATCAATAAATATGTATTAGATCAAAGTTTGTGGCTGGTGGCACCTACAAGCAGGAAGGTGACCCAGATCCATGTTTGTGACTCACAGGAGGACTGCAGATGTCCTCAGAGACTAAGATCAAAGGATCTGTGGTTTCCTTTAAAGCTTCAAGATTTGCTTGAACTTGTTTGACTTTCACCCTAATCTGATGCCACAGCTCCTTTTCAACCACTAGGCTCCTGTCTTGCTTTGTGTCAGTAAAATCTACTTTGTGTCCCCACCCAGAGATCCTTTTCCCCTCTGTCTTCTTTTTCTGGTTAGTGTTCCCCATTATGCCAAAAGCAGAGGGTTCACACTATGATTTGACTTTTGTTTCCCCAAGAGATTGCGTGAGGGAGACTCAATCCCCGAAGGTGTATGTTGATGTTATTTGGGGGTGGGGCGTTGGGGAGGTGATCAGGACCACAGGAGGCCATGAGGATTGAGGAGGAAGAAGAAGAACAGCGACAGGACCTTGTGTGCTTCTCTGTCTCACAATGTGCTCCTGTCTGCCGTATTATGATACAGAAAGAAGGTCTTTACCAGGAGTCGGCGCTATGCTCCTGGACTTCCCAGCCTCCAGAATTGTTAGTTAAATGAGTCTCTATTCTTTATAAGTTACCTAGTCTGTGGTGTTCAGCTACAGCAACAGAAAAAGGGCCAAGTTCTCTTTCTTAAGGCCATATTTCTGGTGCTAGGAGTCCACCTCAGTTTATTCTTCTAAACCAGCCCCAGATGCCTAAAGCTTTTTGGTACCTGATTCTCAGAAAAGGATGTGCCTCCTATTTTTGTCTTGTTGCTGTTCTGGTAACCTGCTAGCTGCTTTTTAAGAAAGACATCTGGACACCAGGAGAAATGGTGCACGGAACGGTCCTGCCAGAGTGTCTGTTGGTTCTCACAATGGTCATCTTCTGTATTGTGCTTTCATCTGTACTCTGGTGACCTGGGAGTGGGCCAAAGCCAAATTCTTATCTGGTTCCTCAGAGAATAAAATAGATAAAAGTGGAGGTCCTCTAGTAGAGAGACATAATTTTGGTTGGGGTTGACTTAAGTATCTCTGTACTATGATTTTTAAAATCTAAGGGAACTTCCCTTTGAATTGGTCCCTTCCGCCAGACATAGCCACTTAATTTGGGCCCCTTCTGGCTCATGGACAGTGTGTGTGTCTTGCATGTAAGGCAATCACAGTATCTTAATTGCTTGTCTATAGTAATTGATTCAGATATGTGCATGAGACCTATCAGAATAAATCAGAAGGAGCCTTTTCCTGGGGATTTTGTTAGGTAAGCTATTTCCTCTCCTACCCAGCAGTAGGGCAACAAAGCTGGGAGTGAGGACACACTGTGACACACTGTGACAGTTCTCACCTTTTGTACTCTTCTGCGAGTGCTGACCACTGGGTAAATCCACTGGGAGCTGCTGTGCAAACTCTTCCCCAGAGACCATGCGAAGTCTGTTCAAAACTGGCACCTTGCAACTGGGAGGGGACGTCTTGTATGGGAGCATGGTTCTCCTAGAAGAACATGGGTTTCCCTCCTATTGAAAACCTAGGATCAAATTTGCACCCTTTCTCTCGTAGTAAGCCCAGGGGCAGAGAGCAAAGTTCTGAGGGGAAGGCACGTAACATCTCATGCTCTTTGATTGGGTCACGGGCACATTTCTGAACCAATGTTGAGGCCAAGGTTATAAGACACAGTGAGTAGCTTCTTAAAGCCAGGCCCACCCAAAGATAGTTGGGGTATGTGAACCCATAAATCACTTTTCTTAAGCTGGTTTGTGTTTTCTGTTAATTGCCGTTCAGAGAGTTGTTCCCTCTAGAAGCCAGATCTCAGAACTCCCAGGTTTTCCCACTGACCCCTGTAACACAGTCACCTTCTCCCTGTGGCTATCAGTTCTAAATGAAACTGGTTCCACGGAGAGATCAAGGCCAGGGTTAGTTGTCACCCAGAGATTCCAGAGGAGAGGGGCCATAGATGCTCCTCTTCTCAGCTCTCACCATTATTCCCCCCTCTTTTTATCATTAAATAGAAAATATTTTAAAAGATTTAAAACTTTTAAGTAGGTTAATTATTTTCAAAGAGAAGTGAAGTTTTCAAAACTGCTTCTGTCAGTAAATTTAAAATACAATAAATAATTTAGGTTCTCATTTTCTATCCACAATGAAGAATTAAGAAGGTTAAATTTCTGAAATTTTTTTTTTTTTTTTAAAAAAGCTACAATTTCTTCTTGCTCTTCTCTGACCTCAAAACTCGGCAGTACACTAACACAAAAGACGCAAGGTCAGACTGATCATTATGTGGTAACAAATTCTAGTGAAATTGGAAATTCTCAAAAGAAGCATTTATTTTCAATTGGAGTTATTCCCAGTTTTTAATTCATGAGCAGGAAAGACAGACATATTTAGGACCATTTTTCAGATGCCAAAACTGACTCTGAGAGGTTTAAAAAATACAAATAAATTCATTTCTCCTAAAAATCCCGTTTCTTTTCTCTGGGTTGGGATCTAGCCTTATTCTAATGGGTCACGTCAGTCGTGGGGGGGGGGTGGAGCAAACAATGTATTTTGCAGAAATTTGAATATAGGAAGATCACACAGTCAAGTAGGGTGAAAGGGGGTAGGAAAGGCTGTTGTTGCAGTGGGAAGCCTGTAGTGTGAGTGGAGAGAACGGAGCTGCTGAAGTCCAGAAAGAGCTGGAGGCGAGAGGGAGCCACTGAGCAGAACTGCAGATAAGGAGTGAGCTTGGGAGGGTGAGGGAGAGGGATACACTGGTCTTAGTTCCCTCTTTGGTCCTCCAGACTCTGACCAGCCTCCCTGTAGCTCAAATGCAATTAGAAGGCAGAGTGCAGAGGATCCCCACTCGGATATCCCACAGGGGCAGCCTCTTGGGACATGGAGCAGAGTAAAGAAGCATAGAGAACGACTAGTCGGGTGATAATTATTCTTCCCCTCTCAAAAAAGTCACCGTTCTACAGCTCAATTGGAATTTATTAAGTTTGCCACTTGCATGACATAATTTTTCTTATGTCTGTATATTCTTAGCAGATAACTTGCAGTGTGGACCGTACATAACCCATATGCAGTTGGGTAATCTTACTTGTGACTTGCCTTGGTTCTATTTTGGAGCCTGCAGATCCTGTGAGACACCAACACATGGCCTTCTGCACCTGCAGAACAACCCAGAGCAATACTCCTCTGTCTTTTACAGATGAGAAATCTGACGTCAGAGAGTTCCTGAGACTTTCCCCAAGTTGTACAGCTGCCGAGTGGCAGAGGAAGGAGTTGCAATAGATCTGTAGTGAAGAGCAATAATCAAGCTGGTCGTCCCCACTTCTCTGTAGTTTGGCTTTCTGGTTGTGACCCACAGTTGCTCAAAATATTCCGTAGAAGACTCCAGCAATAAGCAATTCATACATTTTAAATTAAATGATGCTCTGAGTAGCATGATCAAATATTGCAGCATCCACCTCTGTCCCACCTGGAATGTGAATCAGCCCTTCACCTCGTCTAGCATACTCATGCTGTACGTGTTGGCCAGCTGCTAGTCACTGAGTAGCTGTCTCCTTATCAGATTGACTGCTGAAGTTCTACAGTGCTCATATATGGAGTTCAATACTAGATATGGTCTCAGACACCCACTGGAGGTCTTGGGGTGGATGCCCTGCAGCTACGAGGGGAGGGCTAATGGGTCTCTCTGTGAGGCAGAAAAGAAAGGAGGAAGGGGAGGGGACTAAATGCAGACACATTTCACAGCCTAGGCTGCCTGTGGGAGCTGGCAGGCTCCACGTTCTCATCCAGCAGTGCTCCACCATGTTCTGAGGAGTATTCAGAGATGCCCTGGGCTGCCCTCGATTTGCTTAAAAAGCGTTTACTAATGCAAACACTGGGAGGCTGTGTCAGTTCTCTGACAGCGTCTCTTCTGGAGACTTATTCTCTAAAGTTCTTGGGCACATGATCGTAATGGTTCTGGTATCTGCTCGCTTTTTCCCATGGTGCACTGCTTCCTTTGCCGTTTGTTGGCTTGAGATCTTACCTTCAGTGGGACTCTATCTGTAAGTCTAACACCAAAGAAGCAAGGTCAGATTAATCATTATGTGGTGACTGAAACGATAGTGAAAAGTGTCTCACAGAATCTGTGGGCTCCAAAATGGAACCAAGGCAAGTCACAAGTAAGATTACCCAACTGCGTATGGTTTATGTACTGCCTGGCTGTCTGATTTGAGTGACCTCCAATCTCATGGCTCTGGGCAGGATAAGACATCTACTTGTGCCAGTGAGCACCGCCATTGTTTTTCATATTTTTCTGAAATGTCCCTCTTTGAATTCTCTTGTCTTCGGCATTCATCAGTGGTCCAGTTCTTTTTCTTTCCATGTGCAGTCTCATGTCTAGTGCCTTGATGGGCTTCAAATCATCCTGGAAGATTTTCACAGGAGCTCTCATCTCAGCGACAGCCATGTTGGCTTGTATTGCATAACTCTTCCTATCCTTGGAGGCTGCTCATACCTTCATGTGAGGTTGGTCATGCATTGAAAGGGGCAATGTTTATACTTATCTTCCATTTTCAGATGTTTTAGTACATGAGAGTTTTCCAATGATCTTTTCTAAATTTTGCTGGAAATGATAGCCCTGTTTTTTTCTAAAAAAGAAATGTCATGCTCAAAAAACAGGGCTGAAAAACTAGTGTTCTTGTCCAATGAGAGCATTTTATGAATGAAAACAATCTTGATTCTTGAGATCAAAAGCTTCTGTTATGTTGAACCAATAACAGTACCTACATTTGACCTCTTTGCCTTCCAAAAGCAATTACACAGGGCTTATCTGAATACCAGAAGGCACAGTGACTCAGTTCAAAGGCTATCCAGGAGGGACGGGAGTGTAAGAATCATAACAAGAAAGGATTCTTAAAGTGGTCCATGGACCAGCTACCCTGAAATTATCCAGGATCGTGCAAAATTACAGATTCTCAGACCCCACTCCCCGATATTTTGATGAGAAGCCTGGAAATGAATGTATCTCTGCATATCTTCCCAGGTAATTCTGCTGCATAGCCCTATTTGGGACAATACTCCATGCAGAGAAGCTGTACTATCCACAGTCTTGATGGGGGACATCTTTCCTCTGCTCATGTACTTCTGGTGATAAGGATCTCAGGCACACATGACCCCCCGGTTGGTGGGCCTGATGTTCCTTCCTGTGCTGTGCTGGACGGTCCACTCCCAGTGCCCACTGCATGCCTCTAGGTCTCTTCAGTCCCTAGCGTAAGTCCTGGAGAGCCACCAGAGCCAGCTCATCCCTTTTTCTTACACTGACAATCACCTCGGCGCTGGCTGTTATGGTTTAGATCTATCGTGTTCCTTCCTAATGGCAGGGCTTTTGGAGGGTGGTTGGATTATGGGGGTGCTGCGCTTCGCGGATTCATTTACTCGTGAGCTCAGGAGCTGCGTGTGCTGTTGGGGGTGGGGCCTGGTCTGAAAAGTGGGTCGCTGTGTGGGACCTGGGCGGTTGCGTCTCACTCCCCAGCCTTTTCCTTCTCTCTTTGCTTCCCGGCCACTATATCAGTAGGCTTCTGCCACAGCAGGCCCTTCCACTACGGCACTTCTGAGTTTGAGCCAGCCAAGCATAGCCTGAAATTTCTGCAACTGTGAGCCAAATAAACATCATGTCCCAGGGCCTAGAAAGTCGCTAAGACACTGGCTTTGCGTTGTGATATGTGAAAAGAGGGAGGAGAAGGAGGAAGTCAGTACGGTGCTACACATGCGTGATTATTCTCAGCAAGGAGGGAAACAGGTTCTCTGAAGAGGGAAGCATGGGAAAGGGGAGGAGCTTATGGGCAGTTTAGAGCCAGAAATTAACTTTCCTGTGCAGGGAGCAGCAGATAAGACTCCCCAGAGGTGGCGGACTGAACTCGGGGGCAGGCAGGGAAGGCTGTCCAGCTTCTTCCGATTGGACCCGGTAAGGTTGGTAATAGCGAAAGTTCTTCTGATTCAGTTTCCACAGAGATTATTGTCGATACATTTCCTGGGCCCTGCTTTGAAAATTCCTTCCATCGGGTGCTGCCTGGGCCATCTATTCTCAATCCTGGCAAAACGTTTGACTGCAGAGGAAGAGAGGGTGGCAATGTGTCCAAAATCCCCTTGAACCTGGGGATTTTAGGGTACATGGTGGATGAAGCGAATGACATCTGGTATTGCCACATCCCATGGCCTTCATAGGCTGGGACAAGAAGAGCATAAACAAAAGCAGGACACTCCTACTGTGTCTGGTTAGCACGCCTCTCGTCTGACCAGATGAGCCAGATGTTTTAGGATTCAGATTCTGAGGATGGTTCTCAACAAGGTGGTGATAGAACTCTGTCCTTTGCTTCTGACTCTTATTCCTCTGAACTACTGGTTGGTGCCTTTGTTATTCTTGCCACAACTTCTGAGCAGAGCTGGCCACACACTTCTTCCTCTCTGTGCCTGGAAAGAAACCAGTGTATGTGTGTATGTGTGTGCAGGCACACACACATGTGTGTACACACAGTCATCTCACAGACCTTCTATATCACTTGTACTGAGAAGGTGTACAAGAGTGTTCGAATCTACCCTAAATGGTAGTGTCATTCCAGCACTCTGGGAGGCTGAAGCAGGAAGATTCAAAGTTCAAGCCCAGCCTGGGTAACTTAGTGACACCCTGGATCAAAATAAGAAAAAAAAATTTTTTTTTTTTCAAAATGGGTGAGGATGTAGCTCAGTGTGCAGGCCCTGGGTTTAATCTCTAGTGCCATAAAAATGAATAAATGAATAAATAACTTGAAAATGCTATGAGCTTTGAGATCTTCTGTCTGTTGGAACTGAATTTTCCGCTTTTTCTCTCTGCTGCTGGCTACTCACTCTCAGTTTTGCTGCTTCCAGAAGCAGCTTGTCCAAAATCACCTGTATTTGCTTTAAGTTTATTAGAGGTTCATGTGACACATGGTAAACAGTCTGAGGGAGTACATGGGTTCTCAGCAGCAATTTTGGCTTCCTAGAGGAGTCTTTTTTTTTTTTTTTTAACTCTGTGGATCAGTTGGTTACAGGTTAGTGAGGAGGGGCAGAGGTCAGCTTATAACAGGCGAACCTGCTTATACAACGGTTGAAGTGAACTTCCGTACACCGGAGGGGAGTTATTTGCACAACTATTGTCTTTGACCCTTTATGAAAGGAACCGCTTCAGGTTCTGTCAAGGAGGATTTTTCTTGATATACTTTGGGATTCGTTTACATATAATTACATATCTCTTTCATGAGTGTGTTTATAGGCGTTGAAAAAAATATAATGACCACTGCTGGAACATGCCTTCCAACAGAAACACAGGCTTGTGAGAGCTTACAGAGTGTCCTCACCCACCTTAGTAGCTGGATCTGGCACTGTGCAACTTTTTGCTCGTCCCAAAAGTCAAAGTGACCAGAGAAGGTGAGCATTTGGAATTGATTCAGGACACTGAGGCAGCCGTGACAGTGCAACTGAAGACACAAAAGAGGGCTTGCAGACCTGCTTCAGAAAGTGGTGAGAAGGATGCGATAAATGTATTGGAAGTGAGCAGGAGTATCTTGAGGGGGATTAAAGCAATATGTCTTTTACTGTAACACACTAAAAAAGTAAACATTCACTGTATCCTTTGATCATACTACCCTATGCACTGTGTGTGTGTGTGGGGTGAGGGATATAAACGGATCTCTATATATACACACATACAGAATTGGGGAGGAGAGAGAGACAGAGATAGAGAGAGGGAGAAGGAGAGAGAATTATAAGCAATTCTCCTTTTCTGGTTTTGTGTACAGTGTACCAATTTCTCTCGTATCTCTTTCCTTAACTCTGACTGTTGCTTTGAGCTGACTGGGAGCCTCACCCTTCCTAGTCTTGTATTTCTGAAGTCAGCAGAGACTTTTATTGGCCTTCCCCAACTGAATTCCCCAATTCTATACCTTAGAATCCTTAGCTACCAGATGTTTCCTCTGGAATCAGCGTTGTCACACTGTCACAATGGAAGCAATGTCACAATGGAAGCAATCTCCCGTGTGCCTGAGGAAGTCTGAGCTGCAGAAGTCTCAAACAAAGAGGCTGGTGTTGGGGGGAGTGCTTCATATTTAGCTTCAGACAGTTTTGTTTGGTCTGAAAAGTATCTTAAAATATGTGAAAGTAGCTGCCAACGTTTCAAGTGTGTGGGATTTTCCTACAAGCTCTGAATTTCTGGTTTCTCTTGAAAAGAAATGGAAGACCTGACCGTGCTGGACTGCGGCAATATTTTGCAGCAATAGAGCGGAGCTGAGTGGCAGATGCTGTTCAGGTCCCCGGTTTTCACTGGGCCATATGACTCAGGAGACCTCCTTGGGCACAAGCATTGAAGTCTGAACCTTTGCTTTATCTTCTTCGGCACCTGCTCTGTGGCACCTGCCTCATCTTTCCTGCCTGTGTCTTCTGTTGTCCCCTAGATCTGGACTGTTGACTTGTTCTTTCACCCCTTTGACTCCCAATATTGAGGTTCCAGTATCGTCTCTGGATAGCGCTATCCTTCCCCTGAGGAAACAGGATTTTGTTTCCGGTTTTCTCAGCATTTTCTGAAACCTTGCTATAAATGAACAGAAATTACAATCATCCCACGCAGCGGACTTTAAGTGCCACCTGTCAACTGGGCCCTGGCTACCTTCATACACTAATCACTCTGGATGATCGGGGGTTTTTTACTGTCAGAAAATAGAGCTGAACACAGTGGGCATTTTGGGTTATGCACATCCAATCATGGCTCTTGCCTTCGGGGAGGGGGAAGCTGTAGGTTTGAATCTGATCTCTGAAGTTCTCCGCCCCATCCACCTCAGTGTCTGCTGAAACCCCAGCACAGTTTGTCCTGAAATCTAGTAAGGTCAGGCAGAGGAAGGTCAGGATTCCTCAGGATCAGTGGAAGGTCATTAACATTCAGCATCCTGTAATTGTCACCCTCTTTCTGGATGATTTTGTTACTGTGGAATTCTGAGAAGGTACAAACCATGCAAGAATTCCCTTTCCTGGACTCCGCCCAGCTAATTAGACCTACTTTTAATCTAGTATTAGCGCAGAAGACAGTGCTGCACTGGTAAGTGAGCTTTCCTTTTCTCTTTCTTTTACTATAAAGTTTCCCCTATTGTTATTTTTCTTCCTTTGGGCAGGGGAGAATATCAGGAGGAGGACTAGGTGATCTGGGGCTTTGTGTATCATTTATTTCATTGATTGAGGCTTTTGATGGGGGAAGGAACGAAGGCAGAGAAAGTGATTTCTGAAAGTCTGGTTCACTTGGCGTCTGTCCTTGGGCGATACAAACCGCACATGATCAAGTTCTTTTTAGATAGAATATGATTGATACAAGGACAAACACAGATGAGTCACTTATTTTTGCAAGTTTATTAGTTGGATAGAGTTTGCTAGAGTTATAGCATCATAGTAGCTGAAAGTCGACTATGACTCATCCCTGGCTTTTGCCCAGAAAGAAAAAATCTATGTTCAGAGAGAGAGCTGGGTTTCTAGTCATTCATTCCTTCATTAATTACAGCAGTCAAATAGTCGCTGACACCCAATAGCTGGTATTTCAGGCTGATGGGAAACAAAGATAAAAGTTGCAGATGTTATTTTTAAAGACCTGGTCTTTAAAAGACCTCCCACCTTGGGAGGCTGATTGGGCACAGTAAGGATTTGATTGGTCAATGTAAGGATTTGTGGTCAGCCTGTCTGGATCAGACCCCAGTCCTGATCTTGAATATTTTTCTGGCTCCCTGCCTTTGGGAAACTGACTCAAGCTCTCCGTAGTCCTATATCCTTCATTTGTAGGATGGAAATAATAGCCTCCTTTGAGTATGTGTCATGGGCATTAAAGATAATTGGGGTAACTGACTGGCACATAGGGAGCTCAGCCACTATAGCTATTACCAAAGTAAGCAACCTCGGTGAAAAGTGGTGTGTGTGAGGAGGGTAAGGGCGGAACATCTCAAATAATTTTTGGTGGGGGGAGCTTGGAGGAAAGCTTCAAGAATGGGACAGAGAAAGCATTCCGAGCAGATCTGGGAGCACGGGGAGGAGGGAATGCTTGTTCAGGGTGATGAATGAAATGAGGGTGAGGAAGGGGAGAAGGGAGGGGAAGGGAAGAGAGGATGAGGAGGAGGAGGCAAAAACAAGATACCACAGGTGTTACCAATCCAGGGAGGACTTGTGGATGGCGTCCACTTGTTGATCTTGTTCCTGAAGGAGGACAGTGTCTTCCAGGAGATGAGGACCATTGGGAAGAAAGGCTGGAGGGAAGGCCAGAGGTGCAGGTCTGAGTGTACGGGGCTAGTGGTGATGTTAAACTTCTGAGTGGAGATATCCAGCAGGCAGTGGTGGCATCTGGACAGAGGAGGAGCCAGAGAATGTGAGACAGAGAGCTCACCTCCTGTGGTGGACAACTCAGACGTAAGGACAGGGCCTGAGGGAGGAAGGGGAAGAGTGGAGAGGGGAAAGGGCCCTTGATGGTGTCTTCAGGATCAGTGGAATTTAGGGGCTTGGCAGAGGAGCCTGTACCCAAAGAGAAGAAAGTGGAGATGATACTTAAACTAGAAAATGTTTTGTGGGTCCGTGATACTGAAAAGTGGGGCAACAGCAAAGCCGTAGGAGTGTCTGGAACCAGGGCATATACATGCGTCATCCTCCTTTCCCCTTCTCTTTTCCTTTCCTTTCTTGCCTTTTTTCTTACCTGCCTCCTCTTCTTTCTTCTCTTCCTCTTTGTTTTGCTCCTTCTCTCTTTTCTCATCTCTCTCTCTCTCCTGGAGCCTCCTTCTCTTCTCCTCCTTCCTTCTCTCTTCCCTTTCTCCCTTCCTCCCTGTCTTCTCCCCTGGCTTCGTTCTTCCTCAGCTTCCCTGTGCTGCCTACATAACTTGGGAAGGTTTTCCCATAGGGTGGCAAAGATGGCTGCTGCCAGCCTCCCATTTAGCAGGGAGCATAGGATCCATGGACCTCATCAACAGACTCAGGTTGTTTCAATTTTCATTTCTCGGATGACCAATGACGTTGAACATTTTTTCACATATTTATTTGCCATTTGTAATTCTTCACCTGAGAAGTGTGTATTCATCTCAGATGCCCATTTTTGGACTGGGTCTTTGAATTTTGGGGGTCTGATTTTTAAAAAATTCTTTATATAGTCTAGATAGAAGTCCTTTGTCTGGGGGACAGTTGGATACATTTTTTCCCAATTTGCGGATTTTCTTTTCACTCTGTGGCTCTTTAAAAAAAAGTCTCAGGCCGGGGATATGCAGATAGAGTGCAGCGGCACAAGCACCTGCCCAGCAAGTGCAAGGTCCTGAGTTCGATTCCTGATACCAAAAAATAAGAAGTCTCAGGTTAATTCCTGCATCATTCACAGCTATGTGACTGGTCAGTGGGGCAGGAGAACTGTGTTAAGTATTAGGCAATCCTGGATTACGTACCATCCAACCAGCAGGCTCAAAACGACTGAGAAATAATTGTTTTAAAGGTGAGGGTGAAAAATAGCACTGGGTCAGCTGAAACACATTTCTTTTTAGAATCTAGGAAAGGATATAATCTTAAAATGAAAAGTTGCCTGAAGTTAGCAGTTTGCAAACCTGAAAGCAATCTTCTTTGTTTGTTCATCTTGCCCCAGAAAATTAACAACATCCTCTTGGGTAAATCTCTGTCGACTGGGGCTCGGGGACCCAAGAGCAAGGAGAAGACTCGGTTTCTTCCCATCATTTTTCTATTTTCATAAAAAAATCCCCAAGTTCTACACTGTTGTGGAACAAACATAGCTGTGACTCATGTCTCACAATTTCCGTAGTCTGCTCCACACACTTTTGACAGCTCTATCGTGTTTTAGATGCTGTGAAATATTTGTTTTCCTCTGTGAAGCTGGGTTGGCGAAAACCTTCTTGCTTCGTGATTACTGAGATTCCCTGTCAGGGTTTCTCGGCTTCAGCCCTATTGACAGGAACATTGACAGGCTATTGAGCAGATAATTCTTGTCACAGGGCTGTCTTGTGTGCTCTCCTTTTCCTCCTCATCTTTATCATCTCTCTTTTCCCTTCTCTTTATTCTTCCCCTCCTTCCCTTTTCCTCTCTTTTTCCTTTTCATCTTCCTTCCTTCCTCCCTTCCTTTCTTCTTTCTTTCCCTTCCCCTCTCCTCCCCTCCCCTCTCCCCTCCTTCTCTCCTTCCCTCCTTTGATGCAAGTTGGACCTTCAGCAGGGTCCTGGCTTCTATCCTCTATGCCGGTACAAGCACCCTCCCTTGTGACAATAATAAGCATCTCCAGACATTGACAATTGTCCTCTGGAGAGAAAAAATCTTTCTGGTTGAGAGCCAGTCTTCTACTGTTTGGTTTCTAGCGAGGTAACGTGCTAGGGAAAGGATCTATGGTAACCGGAAGGGATTGAAGGATAGGGATAAACTACAAAAGAAGGGCTCTTCTGCCGCTTTGCATCGTGTGACCTTGACAAGGTGCAGTTGAGGAACACCTGCCACAATCCCTGACTTGTCTTATCACCTAATCTCAGGAGAAGGAAAACAGGAGGGGGGGGCGCTCACCCAGCAGTAGGATAATTAAAATCTGATTTTAAAATGAGAGCTTGTGATATAATAGAAGCCAGTTGGAGCTCTTCAGCCAGAGAATGGAGTAAGTTTACTGCCTATAAATAGCACAATTGGCAGCTAAACTCTGAAAAACATTCAACATGCCAGTGTCAGAGGAAGATATGTCCAATGCTTTCGATGCTGAAAATAAATACTGTGAGTGGAAAATAAATGGCATTATTAGCATAAAGGGAGTCCCTAATTAACCAGCAATAGCCCATTACTGTAGCCTTCAATTCATTAAATTGCATAATTACATAAAAACTCAGTTGACGCTTGATTCAGTCAGTGTATCTGGTATTGTCTCCTCAGTAATTAGTTCTATAATTGTCAGTTTGACAGGGCAATTAAAAATGTTTGAAGACATTGTGTCAGCTTCCCTATGCGAAGCTGCACTCGGCAGGATGCGTCTCAGAGAAAACTTCCATCCGGGAGGCTGGGTGGACTCAGTTCCTGGGGTGAAGAGGAGGCAGGGTGGGTCCTGCAGGGTCAGAAAGAAAATAGTCTGCGGCTTCCTGGGGGAAATTATTCTCTCTGGGTGAGCTGGGTGTGCTGCGATTTAAATGTGCCTCCGCAAGGATGCATCAAAATTTCACCTCTAGTGCAGCGGTATGAAGAGGTTGGAGCTTCCAGAGACGATTCGGCCATGAGGTCTCTGCCTCCGCTGGTGGGTTCACGCCCGTTCCAAAAGGGCTCGGGGCTGCCTCTTCCATCTCTCACTCTCGTGCTCTCTCTTTCCCTTGCAGCACAGGGCGGCTCAGTAAGGAGATGCTCACCTCAGACACGGGATTCGATATCGGACTTTGCAGCTTTCAGAGCTATGAGAAATCCACTTATTTTCTTTAAGACTTACCCAGTCTGAGATTAACTTGGTGGCACATGCTTGTAATCCCAGACTTTAGGAAGTTGAGGCAGGAGGATCACAAGTTTGAACCCAGCCTGGGCAACTAAAGGAGATTCTGTTTTGAAGTAAAAATTCTAAAAAAGGCTCAGTGTAAAAGTCCTGGGCTTAATCTTTAGTAGTGTGCGTGCGCGCACGCGCGCGCACACACACACACACACACACACACACTCACACACACACACACACACACACATATACGCACACTACCCAGTGGGTGGCATCCTGGGTACCACCCCAAACAGAGTAACACTGTATTTTCCTGGAGCGGTCTTAGATGTAACTGCTGGAATGTGGAAGACGTGGAGAGGAAAGCATAGAGCCGTGTGTAAATGAGCATGGAAAGCTCTGACACTGCGCAGGTATCAGTGGTCAGAGTGAGGACTACGACCTGAGGTGCCCAGCATCAGGCTGGGGTCTGAAATCATCCTGTCGTGGAATCCATTCGGGTGTATTTTAGGATTACATAGCGCGGGACTGATTCTACTCCTCCTTCTGGCAGTCATCTCAGTGTTCAGGATCCTTCACAGGGCCAGAGAAATCAGACCCATGACCCGTGACCATGAGACTGATTCTACTCCTCCTTCTCCAGACAGGCCTGGGCTGTGCATGACCTTGTTCCTGGTAGGAACTGATGTAGGGAGGAGTCTTCTTGATAGAGAGATCCTGAGGCTTTGCTGGGAGCACTGACATCATCTGGTTATGCTGAACTCTATGTAGATAGTACCTGATTATTCCCATCTGCCTAGAACTAAGAGAGCTCAGCATAAGGATGAATCAGCTCTCCAAGTGGAGGACCAGAAATGTGTGTCTTGCTCTCACATTTCCTTTACTCTGAAGCCTGCTTCTTGCTTGGATATCAAAAGTTGAGGAGGAAGGTGAGCTTTTCCCTCTTAGAGGCAGTAGCCGATGGACATGTTGGTCAGATAGAAAAGCAAACTAAAAGGGAAAGGCTGGTTCAATGGAACATTCTACATGGGAGAAGGATGTTCAGTTAAATACTTTATTTCCTTGAACCATGAGCCAACAAATCTATAATCACTTAGTAGCCTACTGTGTTAGTCAGATTTCTGTGGCCGTGACACCATACTGAAAAACAGCAGCTTCAAGAACGAAAGCCTTAGGTTTGACTTGTGGATTCAATCTATTATCATCTGGTTCCACTGCTTTTAGGGCCATGGCAAGGCAGACATATCCGGGCAGAAGGGTATGGCAATGGAAATCTGCTCATCTCATGGAAGGTAGGAAAGGTAGGGGAAGGGGAAAGGGCCAGGTACAAGGTCACTTCTCCATGGGTCACACCCTTCAAGTAAACCCCAGCTCTTAAATTGCCCTTACCATTCAATAATGTCACCAAATTATGAATCTATTAATGGATGACTACACTGATAAAGTTAGAGCCCCATGATCCAATCACTTTCTAAATCCCTCACCTCTGAACACATGAGACTTTTGGGGGACACTTTTGATACAAACCATAATGCCCATTTTCTTCTTAGAATATCTGTGTGTGTGTGTGCATGTGTGTGTGTGTGTGTGAGAGAGAGAGAGAGAGAGAGAGAGAGAGAGAGAGAGAGACAGAAACAGTGACAGAGAGACAGAGAGACAGAGACAGAGAGAGACAGAGAGAGAGGAAGCTGAAAATTTCTATTTATATTTTACTCTTCTCTTATGACTAACCTGGAAAAGAAGAAAATATGGTCTTAACTAGGACCATGACCAACTAGATGCATTGCTGTCCTTGCCTTTTGAAGGAATCTTCTCCAGTCTTGACCAGTGGCTCTAAATACATGTCAGTGAGATGGATGTTCATGTGCTGTGTTAGTTAAGATGTTCCCCAGAAGAACAGAATCAGTAGGAAAGGTGTGTAATCCAGCAGCTGCTCCCCTTGAAGATGGAAGCCACAGAACAAGAAGGACCACGAAGGCAGCACCACCAGTTCAGATCAAAAGCCTGGGAGCTCACTCATATTCTAGCATGAATACGCAACAGAAGGCTGAAAAAACTGGAGATCTGCACACTTATGTCCAATGGAGTGGCAGCAGAAGACCCACCTATCAGGAAGATTGGAGTGTTTAAAAACATTTCCTTCTTCTTTCCCTTAGTATTCCGTCCAGGCTACTAGCCTTTTGTCTGTTCCACCTACAACCAAGAGTGTACCTTCCCACTCAGCTTGCGGCCTACATAGAAATCATCCTGAACTGTGCTTTACTAATCTGCTTGGTGATTCTTAACCCATTCAATTTGACTAATGGTTGTGATTCATGGTCACAGGTACTCCATCACTTTGTCTCAAGAAGTCAGTCCGTGAGACCTATAGAGCAGATCTCTATGTATGTGAGATGGAGAAAAGCTAGGAGTCCATGGGGACAGGTTACAAAGTGAAGGGGGGTTTTGGTAGAAAATCACCTTCAGCTCACATTTTATGCACTGGTTCAATTGGCTGGGCTGCTTGGGATTTGGTCTTGATGTATCCCTTAATCATCCAATACTGGAAATCCACAATATCCTCATTTTGATATTGGAACTAATTCATTCTTTCTCTAAAAGATTTTTGAATGCTCCTCTGTGTCAGGCACTGTTTCAGGTGCTTGTGAGATATCAGTGAATCCAGAAAACATATCTCTATTTTTTAAAGAATGATATTCTTATCTGAGGAGGTAGATGATGAGCAATAAATGTAATAAATAAGTAAATGAGGTGTTAGGTCAAAATGGAGCAGATTAAAGGAGGTGGGTGGAGTGCATTTTAAACAGAGTGATTAAGGTGACATTTTAGCAAATAAAAGCCAGGGAGCCTCAGTCTGGGAGTATATTTGAGACACAAGGAGGAGGTCATGTGGCTAAGTAGGGTAAGGAGGAAACACTCATAGATAAGGTCAGACAGGTAACAGGGAACTTGAATGTACAAGGATACGTAGGCCAAGATAAGGAATTTGGGTTTTACAGTAAGTGTAATCAGGAACCACTGAAATGTTGCAGGTGGGGAGGAGATGGGGCACAACTTGTGTCTTAAGTTGATCTGCCCACTGCATTCATCAAAAGTCACCAAAGTTTATAGGCAAAATCAAGGAGACCATGAGTAGAGAATTAAAATAACCCAAGCAAGAGGCCTCGGATGACTTGGGCCAGGTCTGATAACAGCACCCACATTACAGATTTGTGCAGTAAATGAGATCATGTATGAACGAACTTGGAGTGCTGTCCCGTATATTGTCAGCAGTCAACAAATTGCAACTATTAGAACTTAAAAGTGACCCAAGGTCAAGAGTGGGCCTTGTGGAGCCCTAAGATTTATCAGAGTCTTAACTCTTTCAATTTTGAAAAGTTTTACAGGTTATTATTCTACTGTTTCTTAAGGCAGAACTAATGTCTTCTATATCTGTACAAATTATGCTCAGCTGACTATTAACACAGTTTCTCTGGAAAGGGTTCTACTATACTCCTAAAATAACAGAATGGTCCAATTATAATATATTAGTAATATAAAATGCTCTCAATATTTCTTTATTTTATTATAGCTAAAAGTCTACATTTCTTTTTTCCAGAGAAGAATAAGTGAAACAAAAAATTGCACAAAATTTTTCCTAACCCTATAACTTTATTTTTCTTTGTCACAGGTAAAAGTGCTTCACTGGAGGAGCCTATAGGATTATGATCCTTATTCCAGGTAGCTGGAATCTGTACTCTCAGCTCTTGAACTGATATTGGTACATTGGCCTCTCAAAGTTAAATACTCCAAAACCCATGCTTCTAATATATCCTGTTATTTCAAAGTTGTAGAACTATTGGGGTCATAGGGCAAACACAAATTTCCTTATACAATAGCACCTTTTTTGCAGAAACAAAGGAAGATAGTTCTGTATAGACTCCAAATGATTCTTTCAATCTCCAAGTGATTATTGCAGCTGGCCATAGATGATAAAATATCTCATTTTTATTAGACAAGAGCAAATATATAAGGAAAGCAGAGTAAATACAAAGAGGGTGACATTTCAGTTTCAGTAAATTCAGCCCAATTGCCCAGAGTTGTCTGCAGCCCTATGAACTTGAACTCCATCAAATAACTCCAGTAAAAAAGGTTGACTGCAACACCATTCTTCTCACATTCCAGAGAAAGTTTTCACTCAATTGTCTTTTCTACCAAAATGTATAAATCATATCCCCCTAAGATGAAATGAGATAACCTATGTATGAGCTTATCAAAGTGACTGATAAACGAGTAAGTGCTCAGTAAATATTAGCTTTAAGTTAGTTACAATTCTAGCTGGATTTGGAAATGTGCCATGGGGATGCCTCCAATTCTACATTTTTCCTTTGATTCCTGTTTCTCATACTGTACATTTAAAAGTATATATTTAGAAATGCTCTAATACCGTGCCTTCTGAACTCACGGCATCTCATGCCAAGAAACACACGGGCTCTGTCCAAGGTCCTAAACTCCAGGTTTCAGAAATATCAATACTTCCCATACCAACCGCCTTGGATTTCTTGAAAGCCAAATTTCCCCATCACGTATTTCACCTTACACTATTTCCTCCTTTAGCTTCTCAATATCTTGGGCTTTGGGCAGTGCTCTTCATCTACATGAGAGCGTAAATGCCTCTTGAAGTGGTGGTTCATCCTATCGCAGTGAGGTTTTTCTAGGCTTCCTCTAACGTTCCATTTTCACATCCCTCTGGAATTCTCCTGTTTCTTTCATGTGAATCCTGTCAGAATTTCAAGCTAAAACCCGCCTCTCCAATTGGCCCCGTGCTTTCTCGCCCACATGCAGGGATTGGGCTGTTCATAAGAGCCTATTAGACTGCCTCATCTCCTCTCCCTTTTATTTCTCTCTCCCACTGTTTCTCTTCTAACTACAAGCTAAAACCTTGCATTAAAAAATCTCTCCCATGTATTAGAAGATCTTCCTTTTAGGCCCCAACTGCTGTTTTGGTTTCACTGCTGATATTGAAGGCTTCTTCCCTGCTAACAATTTTTCTTTGGGTCCTTAGTCACACCTGTCTTTGGCAGCGATACTGGTACAAGCATTGGCCTTTTAATTTCTGTTTTATGTCCTTGTTACAGCTCTGATGAAACTTTAACAATAATCAAAAACACAATACTAGGATACCATATGTTGCCTGTCATAAGCCAAGCACTGTGTTAAGCCCTTTACACTAGATAGGATTGGCCCCCCTAGTTTACAAATGTTGACATAGAGATTCAATCCAATAAATAAAATATCATCTCCACAACAATATCCCCCCATCCTTCTTCATCCACTTATTTATGAAATCTTTCACCAGAAGTGCCCAGAAGCCACCCTGGTAAAGTGGTGCATATAACCCAAGTACCATGAATGGGGGTAAGTAGTGTTCTAGCTCCTCAGATGTGAATAAGAAGAATAATAAGAACCTGAACTTGGATTCCACATTCCACCCCAAACCCCTGGCTCCTATCCACAGTCCAAAAAGTTCTGGCTGGATTCAAAGAAACCTGACCCAGCCTTAGAGAGGAATACAGATCACCACAGAGTAGGCAGATGACCGGGATCAAGATCTTCCTTGGATCAAGATCTTCCCTGGATCAAGATCTAGGCCCTCTCTCTGAAAGCAACTTTGTTTAGAGCACAGCTGTGAGCCCTAAGCTATCCCTCCCAACTGTTGAAATACCCCAGATGTTAGTGAGATACAGATGGAGGGAGATCTTGGCAGAGATTCAGAATGGCCTGTTCTAATCTGCTGTCTCTTATGGATGATGACACCCCTGCTAAGTCCTTGAGTGCATGGTCTATATTTCATGGGACCATGTACTGGCCACCTAGTGAACTGGACTGGGTGGTGCAACTAGTAGTAATAGGGCCTCTGATAGCAGTCAGGGCTGTCTGACTCTTGCCCTTACAATCATATTGCCCCTCAGATGGGACCCTGAGAGATCATTGCACATGGGACAATAGCAGCAGCAGACAAAGCACCGCTTTGCTGTTAGTGAGCTTCATGGGCAATGCCCGGAGGGAGAATCTCAGGACAAGCTGGAATCACAGAGAAGGTAGCATACCCTAAATAACCATGAGACCCTCTGCTGTTTCCCAAGCCAGACCCCAACTGGGCCCAAAGCTTGAAAGGAGTGCACCATAACATGTACATGGGGGAAGATGAAGGTAGAGCACTCACCCCATGGGTGCACAAGGCAGGGGAGAGGGCAGAAACACCCAGCACTGGTTTTCAAACTTAGTGGTGCATGAGGATTGGCTTGGGAAGGTAAGAAAACACAGATGCCAAGAGATAGTTGAGAACTACTGAGTTAAAATCTTTATTTTTAAAATCTGCCTTGGCAAATTATTAGGTTGCATGGTGAAGTCTGAGAACAACTGAAGTCTAAGTCTTGCACAGTTCACTCAGTCCCATTTGGTCCGGGGATTGGATCCAGTGCAATTGGCAGAGCCCCCGACCAGCGTGAGATTAAGATATGGGTGGAGAAAAGGTGTTCTCTTCTACTTGCTTCAGGTGCAAGATTTAAGGACCCTTTTTTCTAAGTTAGCAGCCTTCTATGGCCTCTGTTACTGGTCTGACCTATCTTTCCTTTGAACTGCTATGAAAAGCTCTTCTGCAAATTCCTGGTTTAGAGGAATTCAGGTTCATAAGTAGAAAAAAGGGAGACCTTTTAGGGCAACAAAAGAATAGTTTTAAAGGCAGGCCTCTGAAAGGAAGAGATTTTAAGTTACTTGATCATTCAACTAGACACCCACCCCGTATTACCAGGTGCAAGAGTGTCTTTGGCCCTCACTGGTGATCTGAGCCACAACAACTGGCTTCTGGCTTTCCTAACATATGCTAAGTTAGGGGAGGGGAGACATCTGGCCTGTTGCTTCCTCTGCCATCTCTAGTATTCTTAGTTAATGCTCAGTAAATACCAGTTGAATCCCTCCATGGGTGTGTGAATGAGTAAACTGGAAAGAATCGCTGAGTGGCACACATAATGTCATCTTGAAACCCAGAATTTTGTGACCATGGGCAACTCACTGATCATCTCTGCTCTCAGTTTATTCATCTAGAAGTAGAAATAACAGTAGTACTCACTTCATAGCATGGTTCTGAAGGTCAAATTCATTATTCCAAGTGTGGTCTTTGGAACAGTACCTGGTTAGCTAATATTCATTGGCTATTATTGTACCACTGTCATTTTTTGTTGTTTTTTCCAGTACCAGGAATCAAACTCACTGCCTTGTGCTTGCTAGGCAGGCGCTGTGCCGCTGAGCTAAATCCCCAGCCCTATACCACTGTCATTTAAATTAAACCAAGATTGAAAGGATTCATATAAGGTTACTGATTCAGTTTTGCCAAATATGTCATTAAGAATACACAGGAGCTATCAGTTATTATCAATAATTCATACAGAAAGGCCATCCTCACATGAAAAGGAAGAAAGGCATAATGTCAGACCAAGGGTCATTCTTTTATGTTTTTAATAAACTTAACTCTATGAAAAATTCTCTGCAGTGTATTCATTTTTAAAAACACATCTTGAGGACTAATGGAAGCATTTTCACAGCAGTATGCATGGTTTTTTCTCTCTCTGAACCATTGTACTGAGATCACTGTCTCTGAAAGGACTGGCATAAGATTGATGCTCATGACCAGGAAGACTTGGCATATCTCTGTTCCAAATAGGCACTGGGTTCTTAAGAAGAAATAGGGACCACGTGGCCCTGGCTATAGCTTGGCAGGACATATGTTCATCACTGTTGCTCCTGGAAGATTGTGTACAGACTTCTCAACACATCGGAGAGAGTTCTGTCACTTAGTGTGGCAGCATTGACAGTAAGGCTTACTTTTGTGGGATTATCAGTGAGAATACTGTAGAACTCCCCAGATTTTTCTGGAAGTCTAAAAGTAAGCAGGAACTCTGAAAATTAGATGGAGGTACAAGTTGCAGTGTCATATTTAAGGAGATAATCTATGTGCCTGGGGGTGGAGGGTAGAGGAAAACCATTCTCCTACCCTAGTGTCCTTTCCCAGTGAATGACTCATCAGACCTCATCACCTACACCAGAGAGGTAGGAATTATGTCCTTGCTTCTCTGTCCTTTCACCTTCAGTGACCGAGTGTAGCTGCTTATTCTTCTCAATATCTCTAATATCTGATTCTTCCCAGCACAGCTACTGCAATGGTCTTAGCATTAGTCTCTTTTCCTGCGACTTTCTTCTCTTCTTTCCTCCGAATTTATTCCAGTATATGAAAACCACTAATAATAAACTATCTGAAAACAGTTAAGAAATCAATCTCATTTACAGTAACATAAAAATATTTAGGAGTGATTTTAACCAAGAAGGTATATTGAAAACTATAAAACGCTGATGAAAGAAATCAGAGAAAATAAAATATGTGAAAGCACATCCCAGGCTCAATGGGTTGCTTGACTGATTAATCCATGCACCCATCCACCCATTCACATTTATGCAGAGTACATAGACAACATGAATGATTTTTCTAAAGCACAGATTTGAGCTCATCATACTTCTTTATATCCTAAAAACCTTTACTCATGTACAGAAAAAAAAAAGTCATTAACAACAGAATGTGTAGCTATTATTTAATGAAACAATAAATTAATAGATTTTAAAATCAAGGTTATTGATACAATTTGGGTATATATAATGATCATATTCATCACAGGGAATTTGTACCTGTATACGATATACTTTGATTCCTCTTTTTTCTCCAGTCCCTTCCCCTCCCTTCAACCCCTCTTATTATTTACTAAGCTTAGTTTTGATTTTATCCTTCTTTTATCTTTTCCTTTTTCCTTCCTTCCTTTCCCCTTTCCCCCTCCCTAGGTCCTCTTTCCTTTTGACAGTTTCTTACTATTTCATGATATCTATCGTACATTTTAGTCTTTATTTACTCTTTCAGTTTCTCACACCAAGGAGACAATGCGATATGTACACATATTTAGTTTAGGATGATATGGTCTTTGTGCCTATTTTGTGAATGTGGAAATTGTATCTCAGAGATGTTAAATAATGCGCTCAGGTCAGGGCGTCAGGAATCGGTAGAAACCTGAATTTCACCTCCTCTTGACCCCTCACTACCCTGTCTCTCTCATAACCATTTTGGAGATGTCAAGAGAGACATGAAATATGCCCGTGGAATGAAGGGAAGGTGTGATAAATAGAAGGCTTCAGAGGAACTCGGTCTGAGGTGAGAGCTGAGGGATGCCCAGGTATTAAGGAGTGGAGATTCTAGCTGGCAAGAACAACACGGGCGAGGGCACTGAGGCCTGAATCTACAGTACAGACCATCCCTTGTGAAATACAATACATGAAGCATCTACAGAACAAAGAATTCCCGGAAGACTCTAGAAGATAATCACTCAGCACACACGTGTATAAATACATGGATGCGCATATGTACAGCTATGATTTTAATTGGATTGGAGTGTGCTGCAGTGCATTTGCGCGGTCTGCATGTCACAGCGCAGAAGCTACAGGGTGGAATGAACTGCTGTGGGTGCTGATGTGTGGGCCCTGTGGTTAGGCAAGGGTTTGAACAGTTCCTTGATGTTTACAAGTTTTGATGAGAAGCACTTGGCTTAAAATACTTAATTGAAATGTGTGCATTTATATATTTGAGGTGTTATAGTACATCTTTTTCAGCCATAGTACTATTTTGGAGCTTATAAAATAAATACATTTCAGAAAGATTGTTGATAGCAAATAAGACAGCATTTAGGATAATGATCTTTTTCGATGCCTGGCGAGTCTGAGAACTGTCAATAACATAGCGTGGGTGGAATTGAGCGTGCTATTAGCTACAGGGAAGGCTGGCAGGGCTTGTGGCTTTTGACAGGCCAGTTACCCAAACTCTATTACCTCCGAATGCTTGTTCAGTTTTACTCAAATCCTCTCTGTTTATGTATCTCGTCCAGGCCTTGGTCCATCTGGCATCTCCCACTCACCTGCTCCAAGTGGGCTCTTTCCTAGCTGTAATCACTGCAGCCACCAACTTCCTTTGCATGTTGGCTGAATTCAAGTTCAGCACTTGAGGAAAGCCATTCCTTCCTGTTCCAGTGAGTCATATATGTAGCTCAGACTGCCATGATATTTCAACATCCATCATTACTATCCTTACTAATCAAGCATCCATTTATTTTTCCATATAACTGTCCTAAGGCAAGGACAATTACCATCCTAGACTTCTGTAAAACTGTGTGACTAGGTTTTGGCCAAGATGAAGCCAAAGAAAGCATTATTATTTCTAAACAGATATTATTTCTGGGAAATATCCTTAAGGGAAGAGGGTATCAGTCCCTGGAATGTAGATGTGAGAGTTCAAGCTGAAGCAGTCAAACTGGACCAAGACACAAAGACTGTTCTGAGAATGGCAAAACAAACAAACAAGCAAACAGAACAAAGGTGTTTGGTCCCTGCAGATTGAGTAGCTTTTTTCTAATCTTGCCTTTATATCCTTTACAACAAACCTCTTATTTTTCTTTTGTTTTGAATCACTGTTGTTTTGGGTTATCTGTCACTCATAGCAGAAATTAATCCTATCTGATCAGATTAGATAGTTTTTACTGCATAACAAAACATTCCAAACATTGGTGGCTTTACACAACAATGGTTTTGTTTGTTTTTTTTGCAGTTCTGTGGGTTGGATTGATTGCTTTGGTCTGGGTTGGTATGGATGGTGTCCTGGGCAGCTGGTGACTCCACCAGGAATGGATTAACCAGCATCATCTCACTCACATGTCTGGAGCCTGGCTCCAAGGTGAACTGGGATGATGATTGTTTGCGTGTCATCTAGCAAGTCCGTCTGCACTCATTCATATGGTGATTCATATGGTGATTGCAAGACACTGGAGAGCAGCGAGGTAGCATACTCCTGTTCTACAAGCATCATCATTTTGGCCATAACAAGTCACATGCTATTGGCCATAACAAGTCAGATGACTAAACTCATATTGGCCATAACAAGTCACATGACTAAACTCATATTGGCCATAACAAGTCACATGACTAAGCTCAGTGTCACTGTGGAATGGGACAACCCAAGGGCTCAGACATAAAGATGGGTGATCAACCTATAGATTGCTTTCATAGTCTACTATGCTGAGCGAAGCAGGATGTGATTTCCAAGAGAGGCATAATTTTCCCTAGGTTAAAATGACTTACCTGGGGCAGCACATAAGGCTTAGATTGGGAATAAACTACGTTCAAATTCAGCCCCTTCACCAGCAATGCTTGTGATTCTGGGTTCTGAATCAAGATTTCCTGACTTCAAACCCCAGAATTGCCACTTTCAGTTGCCAAGTTTTTTTTTTGTACTGGGACTCGAACTCAGGACCTTGTGCTTGCCATGGTGGCACTGTGCCACTGAGCTAAACCCCCAACCCCAGAATTGCCACTTTTGAGATCAGTTCCCTTGAGGAAATTGCTTTTCCTCTCTATGCTTCATTCTCCTCCTCTATAATATAATGACTATGAGGCTGTTGGGATATTAGGGGCATTAAATAAACTGATATATGTATAGAGATAAAAACAGTGCATGGAATGTAATAAGTGAACAGAAATGGTAGCTAATATTATTGCACCAAAGGTATGGCAGCAATTTCAATGTCTTTGTATCTTCCCTGCAGAAGCCATTGGTGCTAGCACATATGTAAGCCTGTTTGTAAGTTAAGAGCTTTACCCACCTGTGAGGAGCTATCATTTTTACTATTAGTGCTCATACCATGGGATTTTCCTCAGGTTCATACTGGTTAAATTAGAAGATAACTGTCACTCTAGGACAGATCTAGCCAGAAGGATGCACCCAGGGGTCTCCCCAATGAAGTTTCTTGTCATTGCTGCTGTCTGTTGAGCCCTAGAACAGAAATAGAAGGCTTGAGGCTCAGTGGCTGATTGCAGAAAAGAACTCAACTTTGCAGCACTGCCCTGGAAAAAAAAGGGATGAAACAGATCTAACTGTAGGTAATTAATTCTCTTGGTGTTTTTGGTATGTGCATCTGCTTCAGCGGCTACATTTGTTAATATCAAGCAATAGGGATTTCCTTCAGAACAATCGTAATAAAAATTTAAAAAAAGGAAAAGGAACATTTTTGAACTGCTAAGCTGGCCACCCTAAATCTCTGGCCTGTTTGGTATGTAAAACCTTTCATCCAGCATGCATTTTTTATGAAAGGATTGAAAACCCAAGAAATAAAACATGGGGTACAGAACATCATTATGCAAAAGCAAGAGCTGTCCAGGCAACTGCAATCAAACCACCGGTCTCCAGGAAATGGACAAATTCTGGGGAGCACAAAGCCTACAAAGACCAGGAATGAACAGGCACGCTGGAGGCTTAGCTACACCCCAAAAGAGCCAGTGACATGCTGAATGGTGGTTAGCTCCTGAGTAAGCTTGCCCAGAATAATAGAGATGGTCACCTTTCTCAGACTCTGCAGAGCCTGACACCCACAGGTGCTGGACAGTCAAGTGAGTTCCCAAGACACTGTCTGAGTCTAAGCAATTACTTACTATAATCAAAGTGAAGCTCAATCAAACCCAAAAGTACATATTGGCTTATCTATTGAAGAAGTTTACTTCTCCTGCAGGTAAATTCCAAAGTGGGTACTACTCATAAGCGGTCAACTCTCTTGCAAACTATGATTCAGGGTTTTGATCTACTACTAGCTGTGGCCTCTCCATGTTTTGAAATGGGCCTCTCAAGTTATTCATCTCTTTGGAGAAGAAACAATGCATGGTCAGATTCCAGGGGAAGGCCTGCAAGGGGGATACAGGATTGATGCTCACGTATCATTGGTTAAATCTCAGTCACATGACTACATCTCTAGTGAAAAGGCCTGGAAATATTGTCTTACTGAATTCTCTGCCTCCCACTCCTCCTCCAAAGAGGTCAAGGTTCTGGCAAATACCTAGCCAGTCTCTGCCACACCTGGACTTACCATAGTCACTTGATCCCATTACTTGCATTTTTTGCCCCGGTCAATCTACTACCTACTCCCATGGGTAATTCAGTTATTGACTTCAAGGACATCATGTTGGAATATGAACAAAACTCAACCCTCTTCAAAGCTCTGCCTGGTTAGGAAACTGCCTAAGTTGTAGACTGATCTCTTGACCTCTACTCCTCCATCCAGATGATAACTCCCTCTCCTTGCGCTGCAACCGAAAGTTTCATGAAAACAAGGACCTTGCCTATTTATTCACCACCATGTTTTCATGTCTTAGTGTAGTGATGGATAAACAGTAAGAATTCAAAATGAGGTAAATGGATGACAGTACACTCCTGTATGGTTAATTCCCCACTATTTATTGTCTCACATAATGGGAAGTACAGGGGTAAGTCTAAGGCTGGGGTAGTTCCACCCTCTCCAGTTTACACTCTTTCTACTGAAATTCGAACTTAGTGCTGCTGTTTGCTTAATTGTGTTGGTTAGTTATCCTCCTTGTCCCATATTAAGGGTTATGACTTGGCTGTAAGTTCAATATCAAGGGGGGAATATGAATAGAGTTACCCAGGTCTTTCAAACTAAGAGATACCTGGTATGACACCTACCATAGGTGAGTTCATTCCTTCATTCCGGTTCCCCTGCTCACTCCCTTCTCGTATGCCCTCTGCAGCTAAAGGCTGTGAAGCAAAAAGTCTTGCTCCTCCTCCTTACTCTGTTGTCATGATTGGCTCTTGTTATGATTTAGATCTAAATTGTGCCTGAAAACGTTCATGTGTGTGGTTGTTTGGATCATGAGGGCACCACAGCTGACTTGTTGTTAGGAGGTGGGGCTTGGTGGGAGGCAGTCACTGGGGGCATGACCCGGAAGTGTTTATCTCCCTCCTGGTTCTTCCTTTCAGTCTCTGATTCCGGGTCACCACGACGTGAGCAGTTTTCCTCCACCAGATCTTTCCTGCCTCGGAGCCCCCAGATTATGGACTCAATCCTCTAAAAAAAAAACCAGAAAAACCAAAATAACCTCTCTTTCTTTATAGTTGTGGGGACAGGGTATTTTTGTCCCAGCATTGAATAAAGCGATGAAGACAGCTGTGTAAAACAGTGCTGGTCAATTAACTTAAGTGGAATTCTGCTGAACAGGGCTTCCGCAAAGAACATTTACTGTTTTGAAGAAACGAGACTTGACCATGCGTCCTTTTGGTCCTTCTTGATGGTGCTGTAGACACGATGCCAGCAAATGCAGACTCTGTTGGAACAATATGACAAGACGAGCCAGGTGCCATGTTTGGGAAGGCAGCAAGATGGTGGCCGTCAAAGTCAGCTTTGAGTGGCTGCATCTCTGAAAGTTCACTGGGCTTCTTTTTATTTAAGGCAACAAAACTCCCTCTGTGTTGAAGCCACTTTGAGTTAGATTTTCTTTTGCTTTTCCCTGAACACATACCCAACTAATATACTTGATAGCTGTTATTATTACAGTAGTCTGTTCCTGGGCCTTTGCTTTCCTCTCTGCAAATCTCAATTACCTTGCTTCTAATCTTTTCTGACCTTTGTCTGCTTCTCTCCATTTTGTGAATCACCTCCTGATCAAATCACCAGCAGAGTTTGGAAGGGAGTAACCAGGAAACTGCTCTGTCTGAGGAAACACAACTCTTCCAGGGACACCATGAAGAGGGGACTCCATGAAGATTGGGTAAGGTGGACAGTGACACCTTCTGCCATCTTGGCTGTGAGCACACGAGCCTCCAGTTTTTCTGATGCTAGGCTGACTCAGGTGGCATCTTCTGTAGTCACCTTATAAAGTCTTTTAGGACTTCTTTTATATCTGTGGGCTTCTTAAGCATTTCTCTGGTTGGTTCAGGGCAGTATTTAAGACAGAGATGTAGTCATGCTATTCTTAGAAGGATTTTGAAATGGTCCACATTGATGTTGTCATTAGAACATTTCCTCAATGAGACAGCAAGCTAATATGAGGATCTAAGATTTTATTGAGTCATTTATTAATTCATTTCTTTTCTTTTTTTGTGATACTGGGAATTGAACCCAGGGCCATTGCACTGAGCTACATCCTTAGCCCATTTTTATATTTTATTTTGAGACAGGCTCAGTGTAAGTTGCTAAGTTTCTCAAGCTAGACTTCAACTTTAAATCTTCCTGTCTTACTCCTTCCCGGAGTTCTGGGATTACAGATGTGCACCGTCATGTCTTGCCCTCAGCGTACATTTCTTGAATACTTGTATGTGTGCCTGTGCTGTCTTTGGTGAAAGCAACACACAAAATCTGTTCCAAGCCTAGAGATGCTTGGGGGTGAATGTTGGTGAAGGACATGTCATCAAATTATTCCACTATGAAGAGAAAAGTGGTATAAGGATGATACACAAAAGAGATCAGGAAAAAAGACAAAGGGTGGGTAATTCTGGCGGTGTGGGGATGGGTTACAGATTATCATTTCACCTGGACTCCTGTAAAACTGCTTTAAATCAGGGTGGTTAAGGTCATTTCTGGCAGGGGAAATGGTCTCCAGAGATGGGAGTGAGCACAGAGCATTCTGAGATTGATCAGGAAGTTGGTCTGGCCATAGTGTGGGCTGCAAGGATATGCTGGAAGGAGCCCTGGCTTTGGATGATGCCAGACTCTGATAGAAAACTTGGACTCCATCACAGGCTCAGATGTATCCTGAGAAAATAGCCCCCTGAATCATAAATATGTTTGTACGTGTAGTATCAGGCTATAAGTATAACCACAACACCAGGAATGAGAGTGGAGATAATCAAGTATATTTTACTATGGACACTGCCAATGTGATCACTAACTTTTAATTTGCAAATTCTATTTGTTGTTCCTTTTTAAAGATACCAGCATATAATGTTTTCTGCTTACTCTTAGTAGTATAACCAAATCACTTCCCCTCATACTGGCCTTTCACAGATGGGAGTGTTATTGGATCTGAGGGTGTTTATGCAGGATTGTAAGTATCGATTGTACTTGAGAAATCACACTGTTTTAGAACTGTCTCAGAGAGCACAAGCAACACACAGGGAAGTATACACGGGCTTGTACAGTGCAGAAACATGCGTACATCCTACAAGGATTGCCAACGTGTGGCATTTCTTGCCAGGTGCAACTCAGGCAGGCAGGACATGGGATACAGTGACATCAGAAAGTACAAGAGCAAACACTGCACCGTACCCAGTTCAGTGAACTCCCTTCTCTTTCACTACATGTGACCTACTTCCTTTCTGAGGTTACCTAACTTTTCCCAGAAAACTCTATCATTATATGGGATTTTCTGAGTTTGCAACAATTCTGATTCTAGAATTTTCCACTCCAAGATGTTGTGCTTTGAAGATTCTACAAGGACAACATACCACAGATGGGATTTGGCCACACAAAGCATAATCTTTGGCTTCCTGATTCTTTGCTATCACAGAGACAGAACCATCTCCACAGTTGGGCATCTGACAGAAGCAGTTTCACTTCGAGGTTTCCAGAGAGAAATTAAAATGCTATTGGGTAACAATGCCTAATTCTGTAACAGCAGGAGGGTCACTGATGCTGGAACACCATGCCAAGCTTCCTGCTGGCATCTAAATACACTGGGACTGGTGAGGAGGCACACGATGATTTTGTGGGTCACACGACTTGGTTCCTGTGGGCTGCCGTTGTCATGATTCCTTTTCATTTTACATTTTAGCCTTAAGAAGAAATACCAACTAGTGCTCTTGGAAATGGATCCCGTAGCAATTATGATACTTGCTGGGCATGTCCTGGCAAGGAATATTGAGTCAGAAAGGCTTCCTGGATATGTTCATTTTGCAGCTATGAAAAGATCATTGGGGAAAACTTAAAATTCAGATTTTTATTTTGTGTGGCATTGTTAAAGTGGCTTCTCTTCTTTGGGCTCCAACCTATCTTGTCTTGAAAGGGTCAAGTTGTTCTAAGAGTCACAGTGGGCAACTTAATGTCAACAAGGGACAAAATAGATAGAGTAATAGAGCCGGTTGTTTGTGCATCTCAAGCAAGGGTGTGGAAGGCAACCGGAACATGTGGTGCAAAGGAAGGTGTGGCCTGTCCTATCTCCCCACCAGGCCATAGTTTCCATGCAGGAACACCGGCGTTGAGTTTGGAGAGCTTCTGGGTTTTCAAGCCAGTAATCCAGATTTTATGAGAAGTCTAAAAATTTTTAAATGTCAACCAAACTTCCTTTGAAATAATAAGTACGCCAAACATTCTCATCCATTGATCAAATTTCAACCCATGGGTGACCAGTTTCCATCCTCTAGACTGGCTGGCCCGAGTCCCTGTCTATTGTTCTTTGCCCCAATGATGGCATTTTGCCAGGGCTGGCATCCCCACCAAGAACTCTGGGCATGCTCCTGCAGCTGTTGAAAAAATAGGCTAGGATATTTGGCTGTGTGGTTTGGACAGATCGTTTCACTCTTCTTTTGTAGATTGGTTAACAATGAGATCTATTTCATGGGGTTGTTGTGAGAGTATTAGGAAATAGTTTGTCCATACTACTGTTCTTGGAGGTCCAGCCCTGAGCTACACTTCCTTTCTTGCTTCATCTTTCAGTTTTGAGTGTCATTTTCTTCTTTAGTCACTTACTAAGTACTAATCGGTCACCTACAATAGAACAGGCAGTGTACCATGTGATGTAAATACAGTATCAAACAAGCTGGGCAGACTTAATGAATGGCTGGAAAAATTAATTATAATATAAATACTCATTATTGAATGCTAATTATATGCCAGGCAAGAAGCTTACTGCTTTATAAGCATTAACCCTTTAATACTCCTAATAGCTATAAGGTATTTACTACTCTCTCTCACTTCATCTTGGCATTCAGTGGCAACGAACCATTAATAAAGATGGTTTCATCTTGTCTAGTAGTTTTGAAACTACGTTTTGGGGCACCCTCGAGTTTAAAGTGGCTAAGTGCCAAGGAAAGTATGTTTTCTTATTGTTCCCAGACTTTAAGTAGATCAGCCCCTTTTAATTTGTCATAAACATGCAAATTCTGCATGAAGTTTCAGTTGATTAAGACAGTCAAGCTGCTATAAAATGAAACACATTCTGATATCCAAATATGATTCTATCCTTTCATTTTATCATAATGAAATTGTCCAAGATACATGAATTTACTTTCCCGAAGTCCTACTGGAGTTGAATGTCATAGTCAAGACCTGCATTAAATGTAACTCCAATCCCAATTCCCTTTCCATGGTATAATTTGCTCATTGACTTATTAAAACATCCAACACACATTTATGGGGTACCCATTCTGTCCTGTACCCAAATTTCATACCTCAAAAACAGGCACTGGGGGTATAAAGAGGAATCAGATCATCAACTTTTCTGCACTCTTAGAACAGCTAAGAGTGCAGAAAACCAGACAATTTTGAATATTAAACTTCGGGAAACCAGAATAACTTCTGAATATGGATAGCAGTGATGGTGGTGGGAGACATTTCAGGAACCTTCTTTGAGGATCTTAGCTGCCAACAAGTGTGGGCATAGCTCAACAGACTTTCTCAGTGGGAAACAATGTCCTTCCTCCTAGAAGAAAAAGAACTTGGTTAAATTTCCAGACTTTCACTCATCCTATTTCTTCTTCCCATCTGGATTGAAAACCCTTTCCAGCAAACTGGCTCCCAGGAGCCCACATGATAGTGTGGCACACGTGTTTTATTGCTTGGTAAGCCTAGGATCTGATTTTGATGAAATGCACTGACGTGTATGTTTTATTGGTTAGTAATCCCAGGATTGGCCTTTTATCAGCCTCGCCGCCTAATTTTCATTTATTGTGCTCCTACTTCTGCCATACCCATTCACATCAGATGACGGGAAGTTTATGCTTAGATGGAATAACAGCATGTTAAGACACACAAAGCGAAGGTTGCACTCTTCAGAATGGCTCAAGATGCAAATGGAACTGGAAAACTTTTGGACATGCCCTTTGGTAGTAGAGATGGTACTGATAAAACATGTAAGAGAGGTTATGGGAAAAGACTGTTCAAAGGAACTGCAGTATTGAAGGGCTACTGGTACCACCCTTTAAGGCCCTTGAAACAAGTGCTTTTGGAGATATAAGGAACACAGCTGATTTTGCACCTTCCTAGACTAAACTTGGGGCAAGTTTGACATTTTATTTGATTCTGCCAACATCAAAGGTATATATTTTTAACCACTACATCCCCATCTTCTGAGATTCAAGGTAGCCTATTCTTTAAGACTATGTGACACTAGATAACTCCAGAAGCACTCCGTGAGCACCTACTGTGTGTATAGTGTCTCATGATAGGGACACAAAGGAAAGGATGTGGTTCTCACTGTCAAAAATATCCGTGGGAGAGTAAAATGGAGGTTCTCAGGGAAGAGGCAGGAGATCAAGGGGAGGAGGGAGGAAAGGAAAAAGAAGGAATTGGGGGTAAAAATAATCAAAGTATGTCAAATGCATGTAGAAAAATGCCAAAATGAGGCTTACTCTTTTATATAACTAATGTGGACTAATAAGTTTTTGATGTCCCTGGAAAATGTGCCATGACTGAGGTCAGTGTTTCTGGTAAGAAGCTGATAGCGAGGGTTTGTTGGCAGAGAAGGTATCTGCTGAACCATTTGCAGAGCAGTGGCTGTACCTGGTCCCTGTGTCCTCAGACCCAACACCAGCCCCAGCCTATCCTTCCTCTGGAGCTTCTGTCTCAAGAAACCCTGTCTGATGTGTCTACCTGGATACGGACTCTGCACTGCTTACACTTTAGCCACACCTGGCTGTGTTCAGTTTTCACCTGTAGTGAAACCACATTCTGAGTTGTGGAAGCACAGAATTCCTTGCATAAAAATGTTATTCTTCAGGAACAGTTGGATCCAGGAGCTCAAAGTGTCACCTGTTAGATTTCAGGTTTTTTTCCATTCCCTTTAACAAAGCTCTTCCTTGCTAGTGGACTTGAAAGCTTCAGAATACCTCTCCAGTTTGGCAAATGTAGAAGAAAGTTTCCATTTCGATATTTAATAAGATCCAGCAAGTGGATCTCATTGAACCAATTTCAGTCATGTGATCATTCCTGAACCAATCACTGGGATCAGAGGAATGAAATGTTCTGATTGGCCAACCCTATGTTGGGCTCTCTGCTCTTGCCCTGGGAGAGTGTGGTCTGTCACTCTCATGCAATACAGAGTTATTATGGGTTGCAGAGTGGTTATGAAACTTGAAACTCAGAACCGCTTTCCAGAGAAGGAGAAGTAGATTGTAGCAGGGCAAAAACAGTCCCTATCCCACTCCCCAAAATGACTGTTTTTATCTCCTCTCCCAGATGTGAGCTTCCTTAGGACAGAACCTGCATCTGTTTCATTGTCTCCCGTTTGATTTGGGGGAGGTTCCTCTTCACATGGCAGGTGCTCAATAAATCCAGCTTTAGTAGAATAACATAAATCCAAGCTCTGCTTTTACTTTGCCCCGTGTAATTACTTTAAGAATCCTGCTGTAGAAGGAAGTGCTCATTTCAGCACTCCTTTCCAATAGATACATCTTCATGTAAAAGGCAGAGCCTTTAGAGTTTGTATAGCTCCTCGTTTTTATGGTTAACAAACAAAGTTGAAGAAAATTAATGAATGTGTCAAAATTCCTGAGGCTCTGATGACTCAGACTCATTGGGTAAATGTTTCCATTGAATGAAACAGATTTATCTTTCCATTGTTCATATCTGTGGGTCATTTAATAGATGAGACAGGCTGAGCCTTCTGAGGAGACAGAATGTTCAACTAAGAATACAGAAGGGTTTTCAGGCATCTGGACAGTTTGGGACTAAATAAGTTTCATTAAAAATAAGGCATGGGGTTCATAAAAATTTTTGTTATGTCGATTTGGACTCAGTGTAGGAAAGCCAATGTCAAATGAAAGGTTTATGTTGGGTAAGACGATTTATCTCTTTAGAAGGATATCGTTTAGAAAGACTGCATTCAAAAAAAAAATACCAACCCCATTTTTGAGCAACTCTTAACTTCATGCATTGATAAAGCCATGTAGGAATTACTCGTCAAAATTAGTGTGTTGAAAATACGTATTTCTGGACCCCTCTCAAGATTCTGATTTAATATGTGAATGGGAAGGATGCAGACCTCTGTTTTTGAAAGGCACTAGGGTAAATTCAGGTAGTTGGGATCTAGAATGTTTCTCGAAGGGCCATGCATTGAAGGCTCTGTTCTCAGCTGGTGGTGCTATCGGAAGGTAGTAAAACTTTAGGTGCTGGATTTAGTCGGATGATCTAATTGGGGGTTATCTATCTTTGCTTCTTGTCTGTCATGAGGTGATGGGTTTTGCCTCACCACACAATCATAGCTTTTGCCTCACCAGGTCCCTGCTCTGATGTTCTGCTATACCTTTCCACAGGCTCCAAGTGATAGAGGATATTAGTCACTTTACCATTGCTGGGACAAAGTGTGCAACATGCACACCTGGAAGGAGAAGAGGTTTATTTTGGCTCATGGTATTAGTGGGGTCAGGCTATAGTTGGCCAGATCCAAGGCAGGAACAGCAGGCCCTGGTGGAGGAAAGCTGTTCACCTCATAGCAGACAAGAAGCAGGGAGGGGAGGGGAACCAAGGACAAGAATACGTCCTTCCACTGAATGTGTGTAATGTTTCCATGGAATGAGACAGATTTATTTTTCCATTGTTCACACCCCCAGTGATCCACTTCCTCTCATCAGGCTCCACCTCCAAACAGCACATTTGTCTATTAACTCATCATGAATAGGGCACTCATGATCCCACCCTCCAGAGCTCCACTTTGAGGGGCATCCAAGATTTAAACCATAAGATAGAGCCAAGATTTAAACCATAAGATAGGGCCAAGTAACCATGGACTGAAGCCTTTGAAACTGTGAACCAAAATAAATCTTTCCTCTTTTACTTTTTTTGTTTTGGTACCAGGAATCCAACACAGTATCTTGCGCTTGCCAGGCAGGCACTTCTGCCACTGTGCTATATCCCAGGCCCAATCTTTCTTCTTTAAAAGTTGATTTCCTCAGGAATTTTATCATAGCAACAGAAAGCTGACTAACAGAGCCTCTGCATGTGGCTTCCTACTCACCTGCTCTAGCAGTGAATATAAGGGTTAAAGGTGAGGATCTGGATGGAATTGGCCAAATCTGGGTGAGACTCCCCGCTTTCAGTAATGAAATACTGGAATTTTCTGACACTGAGGAAAAGATTAAATTAGTCATAGCCTTTGCTTCCCAAGGTCACAGGGGCTGCAGGTGAGTCTTGCTTGAAACAAACACACTGCTTTAGATGAAAAAATAGCAATCACATTAATAACATCACCACCAATAGGCTGGTTACTGCCTACTGGATGCAGTTTTAAGTGTTTTTTCTCCAGTACTGCTTTTTTTTTTCCAGTACTGGGTAAGTGCTTTTTCTCTACTAACCCATTTTATTCTTACCAGAATTCTACAAAGGAGGGATTATTATTACTCCCACAATACATTTAAGGAAGTTGACACATATAGAAGGTCTTCCTTTGTAGACGACTACCTCATAGGAGCCATATGGGTGGCGAGAAGACACCTCCACCCAGCTTGGCATGGAGGTACACATCTATAGCCCAGCACACTGGGGAGGCTGAGGCAGAAAGATCATAAATTGGAGTTTGGCCCATGCAATTTAGCTAGGTCCATGCAATTTAGCTAGACCCCTGTCTCAGAATTATAAGAAAACAGGTCTGGGTATGTAGCTCAGTGCTACAGCATTTGCCCAGCATATGTTAGGCTCTGTGTTTGATGCTCAAGACCATAAGAAAATAATAATAAAAGAAAATTATGAGCCAGACGTGGTGGTGCACACCTATAATCCCAGCACTCCGGAAACTGAGCAGCATGATCCCATCTCAGAAATAAAAAATAGAAAATAGTTAAGGAGCTCGGAGAGAAGACCATGGGTTTAATCCCCAGAAAAAAAAAAAGTAAAAGAAATTACGTCCACCCAAGAGTATGCCATTTGATTTAGTAGAACTGGATAGGAGCACAGTTCTTGGGGGCAAAACTTGCAGTGTGACCTAAATCCAATCCCAATTGCCTGTGTAGGCTTGGATTTCCAGCACGGCTCTCAGCTTCTGAAATCTTTGGGTGTGGTTTTTGAACAGGCTTCATTATTTTGTGCAACCACACCAGTATAGCTGGTGACTCTTAAAACACCGCTGCCCTGGGGTCTTGTCAGCTGAAGTAGCCAGGTGGAGCTTTTGCCTTTCTCTCAGAATTTTCACGAGAGAAAACATGTCCAAAACTCTGGTTGGTGAGTCCTGTCTTGAGCTCCCAAGAGGATCACCTGACCCTAAGGCTGTGTCCAGGGCTCAGATTGTGGTGTACATCCAGGCTGCTTTGAAGGTCTGGGCTTCCTGTGGGTCCAGTTGATGCAGGGAGCAAAGCCTGATGGCTCTCTGTGGGAGAAAGCAACACATCGAATTGCTGATTGATACGGAAGTGCCTGGATTACAGAGATGGCCTGGATGCCTGTGCTGTTGCCTGTGAGAAAAGCATCTGCTTCCCAAGGAAATCAATTTCCAGGGCTTACTTAATGAGCTGCTTGCCTCTTCTCCCAGTGTGGCGTAGGCAGCACGCTGATCTCCATCAATTCCTATTGATATGCAGTTGGGCTTGCTGCTTGCCCTTTGCCCACCCAGCAGAATCTAGGAGGCAAAGGCAAATTCCCTAAATCCAGACCCAGTAATGGTGTCCCCTCTCTCCTGCCTCTCTGCCCATCCTCTCTCTAGGTATACAGATTGCGCTTATGTCTTAAACCTCACCCTTTTGGGTTCATTTGTTTGTGCTTGAAGACCATCTTATATCGTATAGTTTTTTCTTCCCTTCCTTATTACTTATTAGATTTCTTTTACATGTTAGCAAAGATTGCATGCTTATTGGAACTAGACAGCCACTCAAGGACATTGCAAAAAGCTAGTAATTTCTTTCCTAATTCCTAATTTTTCCTCCACCCCTGAGAGGAATTATCTGTTTTACATTATACCACAACTTTTTGCATGTCTATCAATCTGCACAAATATATAAACACATTTATAGGATTCCTCTCTTTTTCTTTTGGTCAAATTTCCTTTTTTTTTTTTTTGGCTAAACTACCATATGGATTGCTTTTTTTTTTTTTTAACTTAGCACACTAGAAGTTCCTGCAGATATATGATTAGATCAGCTCATCTTTTTAAATAGCTGCATCGCACAATATTTCACAGCTTGGGTTTACTTCATGAATTCAGCCATTAGTTTACTGATGAACATTCAGGGTGTCAGGGTATTTGTATGTGTACATCTGACACTTCACACAAAACAGTGCTGCTATAAACATGCCCATGTTTCTGTACTGTTACTTTCATTTCTGTAAAATAGATTACCCTAAACTGAGATTGCTACATCAAAGGATGTATGTGTTTTATTACAGTAGCTATTGTCAGATTCATTCCTAAGGCGCTTCCAACAGAAATATTGGAACAGTTGCTTACAAACACACACACACACACACACACACACACACACACACATACACAGACACACACACCACAGGGACAGTTGATAGTATCAATCTTTTCTCACTTTTTTACTCTGATGAAAACGATATCTCACTGTTGTTTTGCATTTCTCTGAGTAATCATAATTTTGTGCACCTTTTCACACTTTAAATTGTATTTTGTCCTCAATAATTTCTCATAACATGCAATTATTCTTGAAAAGAGCATTGCCTAAATGTCATGAGGTCACAATGACTTGTGAGCTCAGAGTGAAGCCTTATAAGATGGTCCCCGTGCAAGGAGACAGGAGTGGAGGACCTCTTCTTACTTGCAAATTTGTTAGGTCTTGGATTCTATCAATGTCAGTATTCTGGTTGTAATATTGCACTATAGTTTTGAAAGATGTTAACCTTGGACAAAACTGAAAGAAGCATATACAGAATTTCTGCATTCTACTTCCCACCGCATATGAACCCCAAATTATCTCAAAATAAAAAATTAATTTTAAAAATGTGTTCAGAGACAGGTCTGCTTGTATTAGTGATATTTGTTCTGACTTTAAGGATTGTGTTTTTATCCCAAATTTATGGAGGTTATTTAAAGTCAAATTTTTTGATTGACCTTTCCAGACACAGTCCTGTAATTTAGTTCACTACTACATGGTAAGTGGTGCAGTTCTTATAGAATAAGTACTTAGATTTTTCTTTATTTAAAGGTAAGGTGGCTTGGGAGAGGGACACCACAGAGGAGGAACAGTACATGGTGGGCAGAAGATAGCAAAGCAAGCAAACCAGGGAAAAGACAAGCTTTTATTTGTCCTTTATATTATATCCAGGCTACTTAGGGCAGGTGGCACTCACACCCTTAACCCTAGTGCCCTTGAGCCTAGCATTGCACCATGAATCTACCCCACATCACACACTCTAGATCCAGTCACCTCTGAGAAAGCCCCACCTATGACTGCATGAGGTTTTGGGGGACATCTGACACAACCATAACAGAATGCATCCAAAGTTTCCCATAGATCTTGTTGAATACCAGGTGACATCCGGGTACCATTTCACCATTGGCCACGAGCACCACTGCATATATAAATGGGCAGGAAGTCTGAGGTAAGAGTTGTAGATTTTATTATCAACAGCATACAAATACTATTAATGCCACAGGTAGAAGGGGAAAAAAGAGGAGGGTTCTGGACTCCTGGGGTGTTCAGACCTGCCTCCTGAACTGACACTCACATATCTAAATACTCCACCGACTAGTCATTTAGGCAATGAATAATAATCTTTCACTTAACATACCCAAACTAGTCATTTTGATATTTGCTTTCAAGATGCTGGACTAATTATGGATCGCCATCATCAGTTTAAGGCAATTTCTTTCTCTAGTATCGAAGGCCAAAATCCTGAGAAACTCTTGGCTCGTCTCACATCCCACATGCAAACTCTCAGCTGGCTTTCTTGTTCTATCTTTGCTATTTATCAAGAACTAAACACTTATCACCACCTCTGCTGACAACCTTGCTCTCCTTCAGACCCATCCCCTCCGACCAGCAGCATCTTTTAGCTCAGTTTCCACTATGATATTGGTAAGTGGGATCCTGATCACCTCTTTGCTCCAAACGCACTCCCCAGTTAGAAGCTGAGATGCTCCCTTCCTAGGTCCAGCATGATTTTGTCTTTTTTATCTGTTGCAACGTGTATATGTCAAGTCTCTCCAGAAGAAAAAAGAACCCAAGAAGAATTAGATGTTGATACAGGAAGTATAGTTGAAAAATATAGTGGATGTTTACATCTAAAAGACCTACTGACATTAATTCTCCTCTAAATACTTTTCCTCCCTGAAAACATCCACGTGTTCTGAATGCCGCTTTCTGAAGCTGTTCAGGAAGTCCTATTTTGTGTCTGTGTTTGCTCTGTCATAGTTGCCTTGATGTTCTGAGTTGATTCAAGATGTTTACCTCTCATGATCATTCTGAGTTTGGGGAAGAGCCATGAATCACATGGTACCATATCTGGTGCATAAGGGGGTCGGGAGACACCTCCATGTTTGAACAAACCTGCATTTCTATTGGCTGGCATTCAGTGGCAGGATTCACTGGATTTTTGATCACACTTATAAAGATAACCAGAAAAGAGGACTTTCAGAACTACTTCAGAAAGTTGCAAAAATAATAAGATAACTAAGTTAGAGTGAGGTGGAGATTTCTTTTTTATTTTATGAAATCATAAAACAAAATTTCATAATCAAACAATAAGAGAATAACAATAGTTACTACACTGTGTGTCATTATCCTCAAACTAGTGACTCTGTACAAGACAGTAAACCAAAAAGATTCTTCCAAAAAAGAAACAGACAAGAAAACAAAACTTTCACTTTCATGAACTAAGATAAAGTAGTGGTATAAATAAAACCAATTATGGGTGGAGTTTTTTGAGGGAGATTAATGGCAGTGTGTGTCTTACTGTCATAATTTTTTTCCTTAAGTATTCATATATTTGAATCACACCTCACCAATCTGTAGATAATAGATGGTAGATAGATGCCTAGGTGTACATAGACTTCATGTGGGTGGTGGCTTACCTGATGTGCAGGCTGAGAAATTCCACAATCTGCCATCTGAACTGGGAGAACCAGGAAAGCCAGTGGCATGCCCAGATCCACATCCTGTGTCAGGGCGGGGGGAGGAGCGGGGGCGGGAGATGGATGGCTCAATTCCAGCAAACTTTTTTGCTTCTGTTGAGGTTCTCAGTGGGTTGGGTGATGCCCAGTCACATGGGCAAGCACCAGCTTTTTTACTGTCCACCCACTCAAATGCTAATGTCTCCTGGACAGACCCTCAAGGACACACCCAGAAATAATGTTTTGCCAGTATTTGGGCATCTCTTAGCCTAGACAGGTTAGCATATAAGGAGAATCCTTACCAATTCACTATCCACTTTTGACTTTGTTTCCTTGCTGTCCTTGAGTCCAGCCATGCTCTCTGCCTCAGTACATTTGCACTTGCTGTTTCCTCTGACTAGAACAGTTTTTCCCTGGATATCTGCATGACTTGTTTCCTCACCCTCTTCAAATATTTGCTGAAATACTGACTCCTCCCCTGGGCAGTCTTTATCTCCCATATCACAGCTTAGTCCTTGTAGTACTTATCACCTTTATATAGTATATCATTTTACTTACTTTTTTATTGTCTGCTTCCCACGGCTGGAGACTAAGCTTGCTACAGATAGGCATTTTTGTCTGTTTTATTTACACATGAATTCCAAGTATCCAGGGTAGACACAGAGCAGGAAAACAATTGCTTTTTGTTGAATTAATGAAAATCATAGGAGATTTTTTTTTTTCTTATCGAACCTAAGGAGTTTAAAAATATCTGTTTAATAGAATCTTGTTTATTCTATTTCTAGGGAATTCTTTCCCCCAGTTGTGTTCAACAACAGACCACATCTGAGGAGAGGTCAGAAATTTTCTATCAGTTGTTTCTTGGGCCATCTGAGAAAAAATGACTGCGTTACAGGGAGATTTTCCCTCCCCCTTCTCTTCCTTCCCCTCCCCCATCCTCCTCCCCCTGATCTGCTCCCCTCTCCCTGCCCCTCTGCCCCCTGTTGCTGCTTAGGACTTATTTGATGAAATGAGCTACTTGAGGCAATTATGCCAGAGCTCATGGGCAGCACCTTCCTATGTCTGTTGTTTGAAGAAATAATTTTTCTCTGTGGGGGAGAAGCTCTTCTCCTTCAAGCATGGGACACAAGTAGTTTGGAACTTGGCTTCTCGGAGTCAGACCTGATCTTCAAGCCCAGCTTCCAGCTCCTTCCAGTCCCATTGGTAGGGGGAATCTGTGGGCAGTGCATTCTTCTTGAACAGACTAATGGCATTCATGCAATTAACATAATCAGCGTGGTGGTCTGGGCTTAGTTCCTGGTATGCAGTAACTACTCAGTTAATAGTCAGGATTCCTTATTTTACTGCCCCTTCGATATCACTTTCCTTTCAAAGCCAGGGGAAAATTAAGGAGATAGGAACTTCAGTTGAGGGTGAGTTGGTCCAGCATTGTATTTGCAAACATTTATCTTATTTCTTCAATCAGAAAAGAGTATCTTTGCCCATGAGCTTATTCCAATGTAAACATCATTTCTTTCTCTTTCAGGCTACAATCGAACGATTCTTGCCCATCCTGAACATATTTGGGAAAATTGTGAATGCATGAAGACCTTACATTTATTCTCCAAATATACCACCTTGAAAGAATCAGCCTTTTGAGACACACCAGGCCCCAATTTGGTATTTAGTGATCCATACGAGCAATTTGTTTTATACAGGTACATTTTGCAGCCTTCCTTTAATGACTGTGCTATGGAATCTTGCGTATCTTCAGTACCTGTGTCCCTGAGCTTCAAAAGGCTGAGCAGGCGAGCTGCAGAGAAAATACCTGTGACTGTCTGGGCTTTAACCACCGGAGCAGAGTTGAGGCAGATGACTCAGCATTAGAACACTGACTCAGCATCTCTATCTGTGAAATGCAGGAATGATGCAATTTTAAGAGCTGTTTTAGCTCTGCTCTTCATCCACTAATTATCATGAGTAATAGTAGTAATAACAGCAAGAATAGCAGTGGGAGAAATAGGTATCCCTGGTCTTCTTTGTTTGTTTTGTTTTGCTTAGTGGGATACCTGCCATGGACAAAGCACTCTGCTAAGGATTCCTTAGCTACACGGAGATGACCTTATTTTTGCAGCAGTCCACCATTTCTGCTGGGAACGTACATGGTATCATCAACAAAGACAGTGAATATCTAAAGATAAATATCCATTACAGTAAAAAGCACATGGGCCATCAATCCTTCTCAAAATTCTTGCTGGCTTGGAACACACTTACCCCGTCATTCTTGCTGCTTTCTGAAGCAGTTCTGGAAGTTTTCTTTCAGAGTGTCTTTATGATGTGTGATAAAAAGTACTGTGAATGCTGCTGCTGAGTGCCATCAGAAAGAAAGCTTAATAAAAACACTACGGTGTGTCCTCACCCACCTTATTTGCTGAAACTGGCACCATGTGACTTTAGGGGCCTCCTCAAAGAAGAAATGATGATGAAAGGTCAATGTTCTGAACTGATTCAGTTCATTGGAGCAGCTCGGACAGTGCAGCTAAAGACACTTAGGAAAGAGTACTTCAGAACTGCTTCAGAAAGTTGCAAGAATGATGGGATAAGTGTGTCAAGGGGAGTATTTTGAGGGGGATTAATGATGATGTGTCCTTTACTATAACAGTTTTAAATATTTACACATTCATCATACTTTTCAATCATGCCTCATATTTATCTGGGAGTATTATTTTTTCTCATGTTGGGGAAGGGATGAATTGAAAAGTTCAAAATGACTTCTGTTAAGAGTAAATAGATGAACTGAGATGCAGAGGAGGAGATTTGGGAGGTGACACCCATTTTCCCCAAAGATGATGAAAGAACAGGTCACAGTTGGTGATGTCCCCAGTAATGGAATCCTGGTTCTTTTACATTAGTGAGCAGTCCTTAGAATGATAGTGGAGGAACCACTGCATAATAAAGTAGGGACCACATTATGAAACAAGAGAGATTTTATTTCCTCGTATGATTGCATTCCTCTGGGAGAACTGTTGTTAGTTTTAATAAGGGTCCGTGCCTTGCAGAGAATTAGAAAGTCTATTGCTAATAGGGAGACTGGCTAAGGATCAGAGCACCCCTGAAGTCCTCTGCTGTTTGGTTCAATCCCTTTCTCCCTGCATGAAGCTAAGAAGTTTAGCAGTTCGGAAGCAGGAGAAGACTTTCATGTATCACTGGGTTTCAAGGTACATAGGACCAAGATGGCAGAACATGGAGTATGCAGGACACAAGATGGCAGAACATGGAGTATGCAGGACACAAGATGGCAGAACATGGAGTATGCAGGACACA
>NW_004955493.1:5057892-5082929 GCF_000276665.1 Chinchilla lanigera | reverse complement strand
ACACAGGACACAAGATGGCAGAAACACTAGGTACATAGGACACAAGATGGTAGAATATGGAGTATGCAGGACACAAGATGGTGGAACATGGAGTATACAGGACACAAGATGGCGGAAACACTAGGTATATAGGACACAAGATGGTAGAATATGGAGTATACAGGACACAAGATGGCAGAACATGGAGTATGCAGGACACAAGATGGCAGAAACACTAGGTACATAGGACACAAGATGGTAGAATATGGAGTACGTAGGACATAAGATGGCAGAAACACTGGGAGGGAAACAGTGGCTCCTCTGTGGAGGATGTGGCTTCCAGGTGAGCAGCCCAAGCCCTGAGCTGCAGACTCAGCTGAGGAGTCCCAGGAAGACAGCAGAAGGTTAAGGAGGACAGTGGGTCAGAGGGGAAGGGGAGCATCCTGAGGCACACCATCTTTCTGGAGCAGCAAGTCCCCACAGCATCCTCACCTAACACGACTCTGGGGGACAGATGACTTTACCCAAGTCACAACTTCTGGGCATCTCATACCAAGCTACTTTGTGCAGTGTCCTGACCTTTCCTTCATCACCAACTACTGGTTCAGCCCCTGCTCTGGGTCAAACACTGTGCTGAGTGTTAAGTACAGTGGCTAATAAAACCAGAAATGGTTTTTGGCTTTGTGGAACTCACATTTTAGCAAAGAAAACAGAGTAAAGAAACATACAAATAAATGTGAGAATTATAGCTGTGACAGAAGTGAAGCATGTGACGGCTTCAGATAAGGTGCTCTTGGAAGGCTTCACCGAAGAAACATCCTTTGGGTTGAGACCCGACAAATGGGAAGGACACAGCGAGCAATGGGAAGGAGGTAAGTGTCAAGGTGCTGAGGGAAGAAAGCCCTTGAACTGACTGCGGAGCAGCCATTCTCAACCTGGCTGCACAATGGAATCTCCCAGGGAGCTTTAGGGTTTCCCGGGGCTTGGTCTCCATTCCTAGGAGCTTCTGATCTCATTGGTCTGGGCTTTGGCCTGGGCATTGATGCATTTTGAAAGCTCCCATGGTGGGTCTAAAGCACAGCTGAGGTTGGGAATCCCTGCCTTGCAGGGATAGAAAGGAGTTTGCCATGGCTGCAAGGTAGTGAAGGTGGAAGAGGGACCCAGGAACAAGAGGACCAAGGAGGCCAAGTCTAGATTGTTCATGGCCTTGGCCTCAAGAAGTTTGACTTTTATCTTAGTGAAATAAAATTAAAATATTCATTTCCACTGTAGTGGTGTGTGTGTGTGTGTGTGTGTGTGTGTGTGTGTGTGTGTGTGTGTGTGCTGTATGCATGGGTTTACTGGGGAAGACTGGAAACCGGGAAATACACAAGCAAGGGACAGTAACATTCTGTGACAATCCTCCTGGGACAGGGGGTGATGCCAGCTTCCTCTGAGGGACCGTCACCATGCAGGTATGGGAACCTTGGTTCACTCAAATCAAGACATTGCCTAAATCTTAGAAGAGACTGGATTACCTGATTTCTCTATACTTTATAAATTAATTAAAAGAGGAGGGACCTGGCACTTCCCAGCTACCAAGAGATCATGAAAGGATTACTAGAGGCAAAGGAATGGTAATTTATTCCCCAGAAAGTAGAACAACAGGGAACCCTTGATGCCATATGAACTAAAGATCACACCCATGGGGGTGTCTCCCCCCAGCACACATGAGGCTGTGAGCCAGGGTCTGCACTCTGACAAGATGTGTGGGTGATTTATGCATACTTTGGGGATGGGAAGGGCTGCTTCTGTGGCTTAAATATGTCCTCCAAAATTCATGTGTTGGGAACTTTATCCCTATTGCAACAGTGTTGAAAAGTAGTTTTAAGAGGTGATGGGATCTTCAAAGTAGTTTAAAAGGGATTTATGCTATCATCATGGACATAGGTTAGTCCTCTCAGGAGTGGGTTCCTGATGAAAGGGTGACTTCAACCCTCTCTCTCTCTGTCTCTGACCACTTGCATAACATCCCCTAGCAGATGTTGACCCATTAAATTTGGACTCCCTGACCTCCAGACTGTGAGAAATAGACTTCCTGTGCTTGTAAATTATCCAGCCTGTGGTATTCTATTATAGCAGTACAAAAAAGGCCAAGGCAGCTGCTTTACTTTTTCTGTTTCAGGTTGTGCCCCATCACCCCTTGTCTCCATTGTTGCTGATAAGATGGGTTTGTGATTCATTAAGAAGTTCTCTCTGTATGAGTATTTATGAGTGAGAGAGAGAGAGAGAGAGAGAGAGAGAGAGGGAGAGAGAAAGAGAGAGAGATAGGAAAGGACAGAAAGAGAGAGAGAGGAAGGGAGAGAGAGATACAGAGAGACAGAGACAGAGAGATTGGACACTTTCTTTTCTTGTGGTACTTGGAATTGAACGTAGGCCTTTCACACTGAGCTACATCCCAAGTCCTTTTTTATTTCTTATTCTGGAACAAGGTCTGGCTAGCCTATGAAGACTAAGTTACCCAGGCTGGGCTTACACTTGTGATCCTCCTCCCTCAACCTCCCAGAGTGCTGGGATCGCAGACGCTCACCTCCACACCCGGCCCCCTCAAACACTCCCTAGTCCTGGCGTCTTCTTCTCTGTGATTTCTCCTGCTGGTTTTAATTAAGGACCCAACTTCTCTAGCTCCTCAGTGCATTTTTCCCACAAATTTTAGTTCCTTTCTTTCACTGCTGTGCCCCCTCTCTCCTCCCATCTTCAGTAAATTAAGCTGTACCTGTCATGTCTGTAGGTACAGATGGAGGATTTTGCAATTCTGCACACACTCAGCCCGGGGACGCAGGGATCCCCCAGCAATCAGATGCAGGCTGCTCCTCCCATTCTACAGATGAGAACGTGGAGGCTTGGAGGGGCCAGGCCATTTGCTTAGGTCACCCAGCAACAAACAGGGGCCTGAGACTGCACAGAGACTTGCCAGCCTCTGGGGCCTGTGCTGTCCATAATGAAGAAATAGTGCGCTTGCATGAACGATTTCATTGATTTCCTCAGAGGGTGTGCTCATCCCTCTTCTGAGTTTCTCCCTAGCTTTGGGTAAGTGTGGCAGGGTAATATTTTAAGGACATTAACCACTAGTTCTCTCCTCCACCTTACAAATTGAGAGAGAGAGAGTGGGTGGGGGAGAGGAGGCTGAGGGAAAGAAGGAAGGAGGGAATGAAGGAACTAAGGAAAGGAGGAATGAAGGAAGGGAGGAAGGAGGGGATGAATGGAGGGATGGAGGGAGGAAGGAAGGGTAGCAGGGAGGAGGGAGGGAGGGTGGAAGGGAGGAGGGAAGGAAAGAGGGAGGGTGCGAGGAAGGAGAGAAGGAGGGAAGAAGGGTGGAAGTAAGGGAGGGAGGGTAGGAGGAAGGGAGGAAGGAAGGAAGAGAGAACTTTGGCTTGGTGTAGAGCAATTCCCCGCTCTTCTCTGGTTTTGGTGGAGGTGGGAGCTTAGGAGACTTGTTCTACGATCAGGGTCTGTGGAACCCAGGAAGGATGGTTGACACATTGTGCCCTGCCCTGGGTTGGATAAGGCAAAGAGCACCAGCTATGAGAGAGGACCGTACAGACTGGCAGAGCTCCTGCACCTTGGCTTTCTCTACAGTCTCAGTTTGGACGACTGGAGCTCTTGGAAAGGGCTGGCAGTCTGTCCTGGTTGTTGGGACCGGAGACAGGCCTTTCGGGAAGCCCACTGGTCTGTGCACAGCGGGAATGAAGGGACAGCCAGCGCTGTGAGCAGGAATGGGAGGTCTTTCCGCAGCAGCCTCTGTTTCCTGACAACGGGGTGTCTGGCCAGGTGATGGATGAATCCAGGGATACTCGCCCGGTCGAGAATCATAAGCGGTCAACTTCCCCAGGCTCTCAGCTGAAGCTTGGACATCTGGAACTTAGAGACAGACACAGCTCAGAACCAAGGTTAAGGCTGTACCACTTGGGAAGAATGGGAACTCAAACTCGACATGTAGTGGAGTAGCTAAGAGAGTGATTCAGTTGTTTTGCAACCAGGTTTGGGGCGAGGATGGTGCCCGTGATCAGCCCTCTCCCGGGATGGGTGCTTTTCCGCAGCTTCCTGCGCAGCACCGGGTCTGATCTGGGACACAGTCTTCAGCTCCCCCAAGGCCTGCTCCTGGTCTAAGCTCTTGGGAAGATGACTTGAGGGCTCCCCAGAGCCTCTTTTGAGTCTCAGCGCAGGGCACGGCACAGACCTCCCTGCTTCCCTGGGGAAGGCGGGGCCTCCCTTGCTGCCCCTGCATAATCGGGACGATGTGCAGGGAAATTAAAAAGGCCATTCATCACCATGGAGCCAAAGGCAGCTATCTGGGCCTTATTCTTTATGATGATTAATGGCAAGCAGCTCCTCCCCACTCCCCGATTCATTTTCCTGCCAGTGTTCGCTCACTTTCCCCCGCTGTGTCCTCTTCGTCCCTGTCCCGGGGAGCCAGGGTTGCCAGGAGCCACTGGTACAGGGCCATGTGTTTCCTGGCTGCCTCTGCTGCCACCAGGCCCGGAGTGTGCAGCCAGACACACTCTGTGGACCAGAGCGAGACCGCCCGAATGCTCGTGTTTCTCACACATTTGGTACTACCGCTGTTACTCCGACGCACACCATTGCCCTTCTTTGCCCTTGCAGAGAGCAATCGATAACCAGGATGGAAGATGGACCCAAAGGGTCGTGCTACCCTTTGTCAATACCACTGACAATGACGAAGATGGTGACTATGACGCCGACACCCACAGTGACAAGACAGACTGGTTACGAAGACTGTGTTGGTCAGCTTTCCCATTGCCGGGACAAGATACCTAACACCCACAGCTTGAAGAAGGAGTTTATTTGTTTTACAGTTTCAGAGGTTTCAGTCCATGGTTGGCTGGCTCCATGGAAAGGACGTCATGGTGGAAAGGTACGGTGGAGCGAAGCTGCTTAGTTCAAGGTGCCTGGGAAGCAGAGCACGCAGCCTCCAAAGGTCGGCTCCCAGGGACCCATTTCCTCCAGCTGAGACCCGCACCCCAGAAGTGCATTCAGCTGTGAACATTTGAGGGTAAATTCACTCAGGAGTATAGCACCCTCACCGTCCAGGCTCCTGTTCCAGAGTCTCATACTCCAGTGGAGTTGACAGTTAAGACTCACTGGCACCCTGAAAGCCCAGCACTCTGGGAAGCCAAGGCAGGAGGACCAAAGGCTTGAGCCCAGCTTAGTGATTCCTTGGTGACTCAGGGAGATCCAGTCTCAAAAATATTTAAAAAAAAGAAGGTTGGAGATTTAGCACTATGAAAAGAGCCTGGGTTCAATACCCAGTACAGGGAGGGAGGGCGGAGAAGATGGAAAAGAGAGAGAGGGAGAGAGAGGGAGAGAGGGAGAAAGAGAGGAAGAGAGAGAGAGAGAGGTACGGGAGACGGGGAGAGAAGGGGGAGAGAGAGGGGAATTTGCATAGAGATGAACAGGCATTGGGCACTGGTGTCAAGTACTCTGATGCTGAGAGATCTAATTTTTAAGCCCCATTTTACAGATAAGAAAACACATTGACAGAACACTGTGCTTACATAAAACAGCTTCTACATGGCAGAGGAAGGATTCAAGTCTGAGTTGTCCTGAAGGTGTTCAGGTCAGGATGCACTGGCTGGCTTTCCTAGGGAGCCAGAGGAGCTACATCTCGGCTCCCCATCTTCCCCTTCCCACTCTCAGACAGGGCTGCCCTTGCCTGGCGGGAAGAGCCAAGTTCAGGTCATGCTCCAACAGTCTTCTCTTCGCCCTTTGCTTCCCAATTAGCCTCCCATGCGACTCGCTGCTACTTAAAATAAGCAGCTTCTTCTGCCCACCGATGCCTTGAGCCCAGAGTCTTGCTCGGACCAGCCCCTGATCAGGAGGCACTTGGTTTTTCTGGAGATAACTATATCCTGGGGGATTTGAGTGAATTTATGAGTAGAGAGCAAATCCCATACAGAGAAAGCCTGCTGAAGTACTTTTCTGAGGCAGGCAGAGACGAAGGGACGTCATCCGGTCGTCTTAGTTCGTTTTATGCTGCTGATACAGAATACCCAAGACTGAGTAGTTTATGAACAGATTTATTTCCTTCTGTTTTGGAAGTTGGGGCATTTAAGATCAAGGGGCCCGAAGGTGGCAAGGATCATTGCACTGTGACATTCCAGGGTAGAAAGGAAAAGGACAAGGAAGAGTTGAGAAGGAAGGGACCAGACACATCCTTTCAATAGGAGCTCATCTTGTAACAGTGTTAATCCACTGGAGCAGGCAGAGTCCTAAGCACCCCCAGAAGATCCCACCTCTCAGACACTGGGGACTGAGCTCCAATGCGTTAACTTTGAGGACCACATTTGAATTGTGGCACCTGTCAAAAGCAAAATATAGGACTGGAAAACCACAGGGTACCACGATGGGACTACAGTTCTGGAGCTGACTCAGTGGGTGAGATTGGATGAATTTCCCACCCTCTCTAGACAGTTTCTTTAGTAAGATCACAGGTGAGAAGAGACCCTGAAAGTTTGGATGTGGAGCTCATGATCTGGGGTGGGGACAGAATTTACACAAGAGGAAAGATGTGGGCAGCAGAAACAAATGCAGAAGAAATGGGCAACACCTTGCACGAGAGAGAAGGTCTGGCTTGGATAGCTCAGGGGTGCTCGGGAGCCTCAGCAGGTGCCTGTGTGATGCTACGGGGATGAAAATATAATGACAAGCTTGAAAACTCCATGGCAACAAAAAGGGTAGCGTTTATTAAACAGAAGTCTTTACCATAGCTCTATAACGTGGTAATTCGGATGCCCCCATAACACCAATGACAATGATAAGTGGCTGGGTGTGGTGGTGCATATCTATAATCTCAGCACTCTGGGAGGCCGAGGAAGGAGGATTGCAAGTTCGAGCCTCACTCAGGCAACTTAGTGACCAGCAAGACTCTGGCTCAAAATGTCAAATAAAAAAGGGTTGGTGATGTAACTGAGTGCAAAGAGCCTGGGCTCCATCCCCAGTAGTAAAAAGCAAGCAAACAAACAAAAAACAAAAAACAAAAAACAAAAATCACAGCTGCAGAGGAGTGAGGTCTCCTATGCAAAAGCATGGAGGAAATGGCCAGTGAAACTGGGTCTCAGGCCCATGTCTTGGCTCTTGAGCCAAAGTGCTTAGTGACAGGGCCGGTGAGGACCCCTCACAGAGTTCTGGATCCAGTATCTGTGGCTTAGAGGACTCTTGTTTTCCTGTATGGACAGGGCCTTTCTCCATATCCCAGCCTGCTGCCTCAGTTTACCTGATTAGAACATCTGTCCACCTGGGCATCGAGTACCAGCTACATAGTTTTGTGAAGCTCAGTAAAAAACGCAAATGCAAAGACGCTTGTTTAAAAAAATCATTACACATTTTAAGATGGTAACAGCAGAGCGCTGGCCAAGCTAGGGACTTTTCTCAGAGTGGGGTCCAGGGTACCTGCCGACAGAGCCTGCTCTGTGCACCCCAAAACTCGCCCCTGGCTTGAAATATTTTCTAACGCCTCCCCCTGCCACCTCTTTTCCCTAGAAGTGGAGCTTTGTCTCCTCCACCCTCGGTGAACGTCTGAGTCTTGCTCAGAGGAGTTGGATCTCTTCCTCCTCCGGTGAGCCCCACACCTGTGACCTGGGCCGACTGCCACTGGCTGATCTTGGTGTTTGCTGGATGCAGAGAAAAAGCTGTTAAATGTCTGCTCTGCATGGACCAATGGAATAACCCCCTCTCCCTTTAAGCCTCTGCCTTTCCCTGGGGCTTGGAGTTAAGGGGACTTGACTTTGTGTAGACAAAGCCTTGACCATTTATTCCTAACCCACCAGGAGGAAATGTTCCAGAATATGAGCAGGAGTAAAGGCCTCTTCTAATTAGCTGGCTGGTGGCTAACGAGGGATTTCACTGGGTACAGCCTTCTGATGGCTGGTGCGTAATTACCATGGAAACCTTCACACCACACTCAGCTGCTTCCCCCAGTCCATTCCCCCTGGGAACGGACTTTCTTTCTCAAAGGCAGCGTCTGGGTTATTGACATTGTTTGTGAGCGAAATAAATGGACAATTAGAAGCGAGACAGGTTGGATCTTTGTTGGAGCGAAGTTTTACCTACATCCATCCTGGTATCTAATTGATGCGGTTGTCCCTGCTCGAGAGGAAATCATTGGAAAGTGATGAATTCTGGTTGGATGCATCTCCTTTTTGCAGAGCTCAAGGGCAGGGAAAAAACGGCTAATTAGGACCAGATTGTTCTGCTTTGTAGAGGTGGCTGCTTGGTTTGTCAGGAAGTGTGAAGACTTTTATTCCCTTCCTTGTTTTATTTTTATTTTTATTTTTAAAGAGAAAAAACCGATAAAAACAATGACACAATATTTCAAAATAAGATAGTAGGAGAGTAACACTGGTTAATATACTAGGTATGGTTATGTTCAAAGTAGTTGCTCAGATTACAAGATATAGGCATGAAAAATTGATCAAACAATATAAGCATAAACCTTTCTTTTCAGTGAACTAATAGAAATTAGTAGTATAACTATTTTGCATATATACATATAAATATATATTTATTTATTTTGCCCTTTCCATTCCTTCTTTTGTCCTTTCCCCCATCCCAATTTCTTTTTCCTTTTCAAAAGTTTCTTCCCATTTTACAATATCTATTGTACATTTTGGATCTTATTTACTCTTTCAGCTTCTCATACTAGGGAAACAATACAATGTTTACACATGCCAGCCTACTTTTTTCACTTATGAGAATGGTCTCAAGTAACATCCATTTGCCTACAAAACTCTCAAGTTTATCCTTCTTTATAGCTGAGTAGCAGTCTGTTGTATAAAATTGCCACATCTTTTTTATCCATTCCTCATTTGATGGACATTTGGGCTGTTTCCTTAATTTAGCTATGACAAATTGTGCTGCTATAAACATGGGAACACATATGCTGCTGTGGTATGAAGTTTTTAATTCTTCTGGGAAAATACACAGAAAGGGAATGGCTGAGGTGAATGAGACCTCTAATCCTAGTTTTTGAGGAATCTACAGACTGATTTCCACAGTGGTTTCACCTATGTACACTCCCTCAAACAGTGGAAAAGGGTTCCTTTTTCCCCCACAGCCTCTCCAGTGTTTGTTATTGGTTGATTTCTTGAGGATAGCCATTCTTTCTGGGGTGAGATGAAATCTCAGTGTTGTTTTAATATGCATCTCTCAAATGACTAGTGATGTTGAATATTTTTTCATATATTTATTTCTATTTGCATTTGTTCATCTGAGAAGTGTGTATTCATCTCAAATGCCCATTTTTGGATTGGTTCTTTGAATTTAGGGGGGGGTCTCAGTTTTTTCAATTTTGTATATGTTTTAGGTAGAAGTCCTGTTTCTGAAGGACAGTTGGCTAAAATTTTTTCCTGCTCTGTGGGCTGTTTTTCACTCTGTTGGAAAACTTTTCAAGAAGATGAGAACCAATAAGATGAGATCTCAGGGCTTGACTCTTTGAAGTATTTCCTTGCAGTTTGGGTTTTGTTTGTGAGCTCTCTGCCTACACCTATGTCTTCAAGATTTCTACCTGCTTCACCTTCCAGCAGATTTAGTGTTCCTGTTTTAATATTTAGATTTTTTATGCATTTTGACTATCGTTTAGTGCATGGTGATAGACATGGGTCTAGTTTTAGTCTTTGGTGTGTAGAGAACCAGGGGGAGTTAAAATGGATAGGCAATAGGATAAAGTGAAGAATGAGGTAAAATAAAGTTGAGTCAAGGCTGGAGATCAAAGTATGGTCACCTAAGTTTTGGGAAACTGGAGGACATAGGAGGGAAAAAATGAAATAGAATGCAGAGGAGTAATCAGAAAGAGAAGAGGCAATGTTTACTCACTTGAAAGTTTAAATACAAGAAGTCGTTAAGGAGAGAAATAGGATCAATAGAAGAAAATGAAAAAGAAAGGTAAGAAACCAAAACAGTGAGAAAAAGAAGAAGAAATATGAGAATAAAAAAGAAAACAGAAAAAAAGAAAGAAAGAAAAAATGAGACCAGAGAAAGAGAGGAGAGGAAAAAGAAAAAAAAGAAAAATGCAAAACAAAAATAGCCACAAAGCACAAAACAAAGCAAGATGACATCCAATCAGACAGGAAAGAGATAGAGACACACAAGGGAGAATAAAACAGTAAAATACATCTGGTGATTGTAGTTCTGTGATAGTGTTCATGTCCAGAAATGTGCTGTGTACTCCTGCCAAGTTTGCCATGGGAATTGTGCTGGGTGTGGAGCTGCTCTTGGCCTCTGGATGTGGGGCTGGGACTGCTCTTCTGTTGGTGGAGCTCTCCAGAGGCAAACTGCTGGCTCCTGCCTGCTGCTTCACACTTTATCATGTTGCTGGTTTCTCTGACTACTCTGCCAGCCAAAGATGAGTGTGTGCCCGCATGCCCAGAGCCAGCTGTCTTGGGTCTTGAGGGTTCTGGTCAGCTCACTGGCTAAAGGTGTGTATGCCTTCCTTATTTTTATACACAAATATTTATTTATTCTATTCACCAGTGAATCAAAACTTCACTATCAGTCTATAAGAAAGAGTTAAAATTTTAATCTTATGAAATGCAGCGTCTCCTTGCAAAACTGACCAAGTAAAACCAGGGATCCAGTGAGATTTAAGAGCTGTGTCACTCAGGGAAGGCTAGGTTTTGCTGTAATAACAAATAAATCCTAAAAGTTTAGCCAGCTCAACACAACAAAGGTCACCTTATAGGTCATGGGGAATTCAGTTGTGTTCATGCAGCTTTTTTAATATTGTGTGACCGTGCCTTCTGGAACTCATAGCCTTTCAGCTGCAGCAGGGAAAAAACCACATGAGCTTTAGCTACAAGCCTGTAGGGTCTCATATATTTTCTACCCTCAGTTCACTAGTGTGGTGTCCCTACCATAACCCCAACTGAGGCTGCAAAATATGGGGGAGAATAGGGAATTTTGGTAGCATCATGTGTGCCTGCCAGAGGGTTGGTTTTATTATATCCTTTGTGTGTTCAAGAAGGGGCCATCTGTGAGATTTTCCTAAATGCCAAGTATTAGGATGTGGAGGAAGCATCAGTTGTGCTCAAGAGACAGACAGAGAAGCTCAAGACACAGCCATGAGGAAAGAACAGATAGCACTAAACGTTACAAATAAATAGAACAGATTGATCGTGTCTCTAGTCTGATAGATCTCTATCAGATCTCTCTCGGGATCTCTAGGTTAGATCTGACAGTCAGAAAGGTCACTCTGGAGAGAAAATGACATTTAAGCTGAGACATGAATACCAAGGAAGAACCAGCAAGAATCTGGGGGTGGGGGTGGGGAAGAAACCAACAAGAGATCAGTGTGGCTCAAAAAAGTGAATGAGAAAGTGTGGTGTGCAATGGGATCCAGTGTGTGTGTGTGTGTGTGTGTGTGTGTGTGTGTGTGTGTGTGTGTGAATGTGTACCGGGTTATGAAATCAAATGTGTTCTTAGTAGGAATCATGGTGAAAAGTTTTGCATGTAGCACTCATTGTAGTCAATACTGTTACTGTGAGTGAGGATGATTTCTGATCACTTTACTCCCCTCTGCTTCACTCCTGCATCAGCTAGGATAGGCTACTGTACGCTGTGTGACAAATGTTCATAACTCAATGGCTTGTCACCATGATAGTTTATTCACTTGTACCAAAAATTCAATGTGTGTGTGTGCGCACACGAGCGAGCACGCGCGTATGTGTTTGAGGTGTGGGTGGAAATGAAGGGCCTCAGGGACTGAAGGTTGCAGGGCTTCACTCTCACAGTATTTCCACAATCACTTCAGTAGGAGAAAGAAGAATCATACACAGTCTCTTAATGTCTCTCTTGGATGAGGCACACACTAGTTCTATGCATATTTCGCTTGTCAGGTTAAGTCAACCAACTATCTCCTTTGCAGAGGATGGAGATACGATTACACCATGATCCCAGAAGACAAGAGGCCAGACTACATTAATGACTAACTTGTTCCATTTTATGACTCACTAGTTGTTTGGAAAAATACCATGTTAAGCTTAGTGCTAAGGGAGATAAACAAGTACAGGAGTAGCACACAGTTTTGCCCTGTAGAACTCATGAATAACGGAGAACACAGCTTGTCACTTAGGGCTTGTCTGCTTCAAGCCACAGATGAGGCAGGTGTAATGGAGGGTGGCGATGGAGGATCCCACATTCATCAAGTGGAAGATCCCGCAATCCAAGCTGGACTGAGGGTGGGGTCCCCAGGCTTGTAGGAAACAGGTCATGAGAAAGATCTCACCCAAATCTGATTGCCTCCCTGTACCTCAGAGCCTTGTTCTGTATCGTTTTCCCAAATAAAGTGGTTCTCAGCCCAGTGGCACACAGGGACAGTTCGGGGAGATTTTTAATAATATGGATGGCTATGCTCACCTCAAACTAATTAAACCAGAATTTCTCCTGCTAAGACTGGAGCTTTAGCATTTTTTTATGATGCTCCCCAAATGATCCTAAGACAGTAGAGGTTGGTGACCACCGACTTTCACTGGAGATTTTAATAACAATTATGTTGCATTTCAAGGAATCATCCTAAATAACACATATAAAAACTAAGTAGAAAATATTAAGTTTAAAGACTACACGTATGGTGCAATATTATGCAATCATTTAAATTTATTTTATGAGGATTTTTATGGCTTGGAGTAATTTTCATTTATGTAGAAAAAAGTAGCATTGTAGCAGAAGATGCCCCATCAGCCAGGATGTTTCAGATTCTTAGTTGCCCAGGTAGTAGTTCCTGTTCCAGTTCTGGTTGCTCCTGTCTCCTAAAAACGGCTGGTCTCTGTGATGTACGTTGTAAGAACCAATCCCCCACTGACAGCCATCCTGCCTCTGTACTTCCTGCTTGCATATCCCATGTAAGCCCTAGAGATCGGGGCCTGATGTTCTGGGAATGGTCCCGATCGGTGCCCATTGATGTAAATAAATCTGCCTCCACATCCTGGGTGTTGTTTTGGTGTTTCTACTTGCTGGTGCATCATAAGGATCTGTATATTAAGTATAATTCAATATTTCTGAAAATAAAGAAAACAATAAAGATGTTGTCCCGAGTATCACCATTTTGGGGAATATGAGTAGAAAATTTCTCTGAATGTCATCCTAAAGAATGACAATGGTGTCCCCTTCCTGGAAAGACTTTTTGCATTTTCTAGCTGTTGTTTGCAGTGCCTCCTACCTAATCTATAACCGTGTACCCTACAACTTTGGAGCCAAGTCTGTCTGCCACCCTCCCAGCCAGAGTCCCCTGGCTTCTGCCTCAAGCAATCAGCTGGGGGGAAGGAGAGAGAGAAAGAGAGGAGGGGGAGAGAGAGAGAGATGAGAGCATTGTCTTTTTAGCAGGGCAGAGCATCCAGAGGACAGAGGATGGGGAATAAGTCCAGAAGGATCTCACAAAGGAGAAAACATTGCACCAGAGCTTTGAAGACCAGATATGGATTCTTTCACTCACTCATTCATTCATTCACTCATTCACTGATTGGTGACTACAGGGACTTCTCATGGCAACCTTTGCCTTCTAGGAACACATGCCTGAGTGGGAAGTGGGCACAAAACATCACCCAAGAACATCACCCAAGTGGGCACAAAACATCACCCAAGAACAAACAGAGTCACACAGTGAAAGTCTTCAGAGGTATTCGAAGTACTACATGACCTTCAGAGAGGGACAGCTGAAGCATCCTGGCTGATGGGGGGCATTTTCTGCTACAATGCTCCTTTTTATACATAAAGGAATATTACTTCAAGCCACAAAAATCCTTATAAAATAAATTTAAATGATTGCATAATATTCCATCATAAGTGTAGTCTTTAAACTTCATATTTTCTACTTAGTTTTTATGTGTTATTTATGATGATTCCCTGAAATGCAACACAATTGTTATTAAAATCTCCAGTGAAAGTCAGTGGAGATTTAGAGGGAACCAAGAAAGGTTGTGGTGGCTCTGGTGTCTGGCCCTGAACCTTAGGAAACAGGTGTAATATTAACGCTATGCCGGCGCTCATGTTAGGGCTGTATCCGTGATATCTTATTGCACGTACACAGCATGTTAGTGGTGAGAAATCCAGAAGGCTCAGATAAGCAAAATAAAAGGAAATTACTCAAAGACTACTAATAGCCTGACATCTGTATGTGTCTACTCGCCTATTTCTCTCTGAAACGTGGCCATACTATGCGTATTCTTCTATGAGCTACATTTAATCTTGTAATATAGTCATCAGTTCTGCACCAATAAACACACAGGTGCATTATCATTTTAAACAGGTAGATCACATTCTGCCCTATGAATATAGCTTAGTTTCCTCAATCAATCCTCCATTGTTGGATATTTATAGTGCTTATGATTTTTGTCATTATCAACGTTGTCGTGATTAAGGTCTTTGTACGTGATTGTTTCCTTAAAGGGAATTGATTATGTTTTCAACACTAAAGATTTGAGTTTTGAAATGGAAGAGGTCCTTGGTGGGAGAGGTGGAGACAGCGCAGGCATAAAATCGGGAACGGGGAGGGGCGCGGGGTGCGGGAGGCGGAACAGAGAAGCTAGAGCTGGAGAAGAGAAAGATCGATTAGCCTCCGCAGGCCTGCTGTGTGCCAGACCTGACGCGAGTTTTCAGCTACACTGCCTGTGTGCTTCATTTTCTTAAGAAACATTCGTTAGTGAGTTAAAAACATTTAAAAGGGGCCAGGGATGGAGCTCAGTGCAGAGGCCCTGGGCTCAATCCCCAGTACCCCTCCTCCCCAAAAAAGAATCATTTCGAGGGCAATTTTCTGTACCCATTTTACTGGCGTGGATACAGAGGCGGGGAAACAGAGACCAAGTCACCTGCCCAGAATTTCATAGAGAAGAGTTGAGTGAAGAGTGGCTCTTCGTTCACCCCAAGCTCAGGCTCAGGCTCAGGCGACTGGATTTTGAGTGAGGTAAATAACACTCAGGGTTATCACACTGGTCACTTCATCATAACGGGCTGATCTTCAGCCTGAGCATCAGTCCTCAGGCACACGGGGAGGACCGAGCAGAGGCCCTTCTGCCTTCAGTGGGCGGGGATGGGCGAGAGTACAGAGCCTTCATTCCCTCTCCTCCACGGGTGATGTCAGCAAAACTCGCCACCGGGAAACATTGTTTTGAACTTGGCAACCTGTCAGCCGGGTTACCATGGTTACCAGGCAGCCCCGGGGGGATGATGAAGACAAAGGGTGGGTTTGGAACACAATCGGATCCTTCCCCTTCAGCCTCAGCCTGAGCTGGTGACAGTGGGACAGACCTGCAGGTGCCCCGGAAACCCCACACTGCAGTGTTCCTGCACAGCTGAGACGACAGGACAGCCGCTATGTTCAGTGTGGTATAACTGCTGGTGTTTGCGGGCACCACAGCGGGCACTAGTGGTAGACGCTGCTGCCCCTCCCACCGTGCGGGCAAAGGGGCAGAGTCCCAGCGCAGCGAAAAGACTCGCTGTCCTGCAGCAGCGAGCAAACGGCAGGCTGCTCCCAGCCTGCGCTCTTAACCAGCCACAACTTCCAGGCCAGTCACACAAACGGCTTCTCTCCGGGCGCCTGACTGGTTCTCGATTTGTGAAGGTCGCTAGAAGGAAAGCTAGGTTCTCAGGAAGACTATACAGGGCTTTAAGCAAGCAAGATGCGAGACATTGGCACAGATGCCTCTACATAGGATAGGTAGACAGAACAAAATGCCTAAATTCAAATGTCTGCAAATGTGCAAGCACTTTAAAGTCACTTAAACATCTTAGCAGGGGATGGAGGATGGCAAGGAGTTGTGCCATTGTTTGCCTTTTTCTATCTTAGTATCCTGGTCCTCCAAGGCACCAAATCTGATTGCCCACAGCACCCAGGCACGGCCCAAAGGAGTCAGTGACCTGGACTTGGAATGAGGTTTGGGAGCTGGGCCGGAGGGACTGGGCGGGGGAGGATCATGGGGAAGTGGTGAGCACAACTCCGTCTAGGCAGGGAGTTTCACTCCTTCCCTCTCACTGCCCCCAGGTTGCCAGGTCTGATTCAAAAGCTGGGGGTCTGGATCCTTCTTTGAATCTTCTGATTTTTTTTTTTTGAGACAGATTCTTGCTATGCCTTTCAGGTTGGCCTTGAGTGCATTTTGTAGTCCAGGCTAGTCTCTAACTCACAATGATCTTCCTGCCTCAGCCTCCTGATTCTGGGATGACAGGCGTGCACCACCGTGCCTGGCGAATCTTCTGATTTTTTAAGTATAACATTTCCCAAGTAAGCTCTATACAGGCAAAATAAAATGATTCGATGGTTAGATGCAAAGCCTGGGCTGCCAGGTGAATATCTCTGTTCTGAACATAGTCCACGTTTGAACGTTCAGCTGGGTAAGCATCACTGAGCTGTGGATTCACAGTGTTGAGAAAACCCCTGCTCTTTTACAACATTGAGTCTGGCATGGCATTTTACTAACTGTGGAGTGTGATTAATTAGTGCATCTTGAAATCCATTTAGCAGATGACAACCAGCATTAAAAATAATACAAAATAAAATAGAATATCATGGAAAATATCAGGGCCCATTGCATGTAATAGAGGTCAGTAATAATTTGAATATAGAGCACTTGCTAGCTGCATATGCCGTGTGTCTTGGGTTAAAAAAAGTTTTAGAATTGGCTGAGAGAAACTTCTCTGACTGGGTAAAGAAGAGCACTAGAACCTTCCACTGCTGGTGAACACTGGGTGTCAGTCATCTGTTAGTTTATGGTTGAAGTCCTGAGCTCTGCTACTTACTGCTAGCTGTGTGACCTTGGGAAAAGTGCTTAAGTTTTCTGTGCCTCTTCCCATCATGTATAAAATACAGTAGGAGAATTAAGTGAATTAATACATGAGGAATACTCAGCAGAGTGCCTGAAACACAACGTTTACAGCGGCTGTAATTGTTATGACTGCAGCTTTTCATGGGAGTCCTTCACTCCGAGACATTCCTAGGTGAGGCTTCTGAGACAGTACAGTTTCTCCTTTTCTTATGAACAATAGATTCTTCTAAGCACAAGGATCAGGCTTTTGCTTTGTGTATTTTGTTATCTCGAATTGCTGGCAATAGAGTCGGGAGAAGGAACTTTCATGAAAATAGAGTTTCTGTGGCTTCCTTGTACGATTGCAAGTGCTCTCCAGGCCCTGCCGGAACTGGGGGCCACAGGTCTCTTGGGATCACTGTGGGGTCACTGCGATTTCTAGGCATCCACATTCAGGCTCAGCTGAAGCATCAGAACTCTGGCTCAGCTGGAGCTCTTCCGGACCCACTGACACACGATGAACACATACTATTCTGCCTGCTTGTAGAGGAGCAGACAGAGGTGGCAAAGGCAAAGTGATGTCGTCAAAGGCATGCAGGTGTCGGGAGGGAGCCGGGGGCAGGGAAGGGAGGCACAAGTGAACACCACGTGAGTCCTGGGGCCTGAAAACACAGTCTGGGACCAGGGTCTGGAGCGTCTGACCTGGAGAGTAGCGGGGAGCATTTGGGACATTTTGGCCATTTCTTCTATATTCTAATTCTTTTAGTAAGGCTGATAATTCTAACATGGCCAACAGGGAAACTCAGGATCTGATGAGAGCTGCCTCCCCCGTATTTGATTAACCAGTACCCCCAGTCCCCAGTGAGAGCAGTGTTTACCGAGTGACTTCTGCAAATTCACATTCTGTTTTCTGTTTAGCTGGGAGGATCTGCAGGGAGACAGTTTTACACAAGGTTGTCATGAAACTACTTGGTTATCTTAATTATCTCTCTTCATCAACTGAATTTTAAAGAAAAAGAAAAACAACAACAACAAAAAAATCATAAGAGCCTGGAAGCTGGAAAACAGCAGGGGGGTGTCTTGACAATGACTACAAAGATCACTTCCTGGGTGTGAGTGCCGAGCGCTTTGCCTGTATCACCCTTCCATCCTTGTGGTCACCCTGGGGAGTGTTGTTGTGATTTCCATTTTGGAGATGAAGAGGCTCCTCTGTGAAAGGGAAGTGATAACCAAAGACTGCAGGGTCCGTTCTGAGTTCTGTCGGTCAGCTTTATGTTACTGTGATAAAATACCCCAGAGAAGCAGGGTGAGAAAAGGAAATATTTTACTTTGGTTCAGAGTTTCAGAGTTCTCAGTTCCTGGTCCCTGAGGTCTGTTGCTTTGAGCCTGCCTTGGCACTATACGTTGTGGAAGGAACACGTGACAGGCGAAGACTGTCCTCCTCGTGGTGACCAGGAAGCCAGGAGACAGGGTGGGGCAGGGTCCCAGATGCAGGGCACTTCTGCCATGATGTACTTTTCCCCACCAGGCCCTACCTCTTAAATACCCTCCTTCCCCGAACAGAACCATGGGCTGGGGGCCTCGCCTTCACCACCTGGACCTTTGAGGGCAGGTCACATCCAAACCGCAGTGACAGTAGAGACAGATTTTAGTTGCAGAGCACCCTGACTCCTGGGCTCTTCCTGCTGGGAGAAAACACGCTCAGCTGTGCTCAGTCCACCTCGCCTCACACTCCGGCTCTGTAACTTTGCACAACTTTTTCTTCTTTCCTTTGTCAGTGTAGAGATTTGAAAAATCATCAGCTCTGACTTTCCTTCATCTAGTGCTCCTGGTTGAAACAGATCAGATGTATAGCATTCAAGAAAGAGGAAAAACAATTGGGACGCCCCCCGCCCCAAACCAAGGGTGGTGGGCAAGTCTGACTAAGATCAAGGGGTGGCAACATCGGGGATCAATGGAGAAGAACACTGCAGTGGGTGAGCCATGCACTGGCCACGTCTGCTGTGAGCACGGGAGGTGTAGCAGTAACAGGCATGCTGCACACAGACACTCCTCCTCTAGCCGTGGCTCCTCTTGTATTGCTGTCGTCATCATCACAAATCTATAGTGCTTCAAAAGAACAAACAAGCAGGGCATGGTGGTACATGCCTATAATCTCAGTGCTCAGGAGGATGAGGCAGGAGGATCACCATGAGTTCAAGGCCAGCCTGGGCTACATAGGGGGCTCAAGGCCAGCCTGAATTATACAGTGAAAGCCTGTCTCAAAAAAAAAAAGCACAAACAAATACCTACACATATTATTATAAAGCCTTACCTTCAGAGATAAGTTCATATTTTAGAGCTAATATCAAATTGGGTTGGTTATATTATTGCTAGTTATCCTTTGCATTATAATGCTTAATCTCTGATCTTGTCTGTCCAGCCTTTGCAAAGCCAGCTCTTCTAAAAGATAATGTTAACATGGTGCTTTAAGATGATTGTTGAGCTGGGTGTCGTGGTGCATGCCTGTAATCCCAGCACTCGGGAGGCTGAGGCAGGAGAATTGTTGCAAGTTCGAGGCCAGCCTGGGCTTCAAAGTGAGCTCAAGGCCAGCCTGAACTGTAAAGTGAGATCCTGTCTCAAAACAAAAAAAAGGATGATTGTTGATGTCTACAAGCCTAGTAAAATAGAATTTGACACTGAATTTCAAATGAATTTGCCCTGGAAAGTTTTGTTTTTCCCTCCTGGCTTCTTTGTTGCTCAAATGTAATTTGGGTCCCTGACACTGGCCCATACACTTCCTCTCCAATATACTAAGCCAACAACTGGAATAAGCCTATCCCATCATTAAAGGACAGTCAAGTCCTAACTCTGAGATGTTTGATCAGCAATGTTTTCAAAGAAAGGTCTTTGTTAAAGGAGGAAATGTGGAAGCTGGGCATAGAAATGCAGGCTTTCTTGCCATCCCGGTCTAAAATAGAGCCAGGAGGCCCTGGCGGAGGGGAAAATGTTCAGGTACAGATGATTATTTTATTGATAATCAAGTACAGATGGTTATGGGCTTGGTGGCAGACCAGTCATTGTCACCAGGGAGGAACCCTATTCATTTAAGTGCCTGAATTTGGTCTAGCCTGTCTAGAACTAATCTAGACTAATGCGCCCTAGAAGTTCCAGTCACTTGAGCCCACGTATTTTGCCTTAGTTTGAATTGTGTTTCTGACACTGAGGACACAGGTACAGCTAATACTCGCTCTGTTCTAAAACTCCTTGGGCGATTTTCCATGCCGAGGACTGAGTGTGTTCCTCCTCAACAATTCACACGCTGAAGTTCTAACAACTGAGGCGATGGTCTCGGAGGTGAAACTTTTGAGAGGTTTCAGGTGAGAAGGGTGGAGCCTTCATAAATGGCATCAGTATCCTTACAAAAGGGACTCGAGAGAGTGCTCTGTCCTCTTTTCATTATGTGAGGGCTCAAGGAAAAGTGGGTATTTCACAACCCAGCGGAGCGTCTTCCCCAACCCAGCCATGCTGGCTCCCTGACCTCACACTTATAGAATCCAGAGCTGTGATTAACACGTTTCTTTTGTTTATAAGCCAGTTGGTCCTTGGCACTTTGTGATAACAACCTGAAAGGGCAAAGGTACCTCATAACCCACATTTCCATCTTCATCTCCTCTTCTCCATCACACCCCGGGTCATGTGGACCCTGTACTCTTTTATAGTAAATGACTTGCAATTCCTTTGGCACCCCATACCCTTTGTGTCTCCCATCCTGCCAACCTCCCCTCCAGGGATCAGCATGACGAGTTTTATTTGTTTAACCCACTACCTGCGTCAGACCTTTTCATAGGTAACTACCAACCATCACTCATCGGGTAAACTCTACAACCTTTAATATGACACATATTGTGCAATACTTCCTGGCCTTTAGTTTAAAAAAACAAAAACAGCTAGTAGTTATCATTTATTGAGCACCTACTCCGTGTCAGCCACTGTGAAATCACTTTCCTTGTGTGAAGTCATCTAAGCTGCACAATACCTCCCTGAGGGAGGCTGTGCTGGGCTCCATTTATCCGGAGGGGCCCGGAGGTAACAAAAGGGCGAGCAGCTTCCTGGTGTCAGACACTGTGGCCCCAGTGCCTGAGTTCTTTGCATCAGGCTGTGCGGCTCACCTGTGCAGACTCAGCTTCCTCCTCGCCCTCCGTATTGGTGAGCACCAGGCCTTTGGCTCCTGTTCGCAGTGTTATCCAGGGTTAAGAGAATTTGCAATTTTTCATTGGGCAGCCAAGGCGGCAGAGCATACCATGATAATTGGGCTTGTTTTGTGGGGAGGAAACACCTGTCTTGGTATCAGGGCACCATGTAAAAATGTGTTTTTATTCCACATAAATTAGTCTGTATTTTCACCCTGTGCTGGCGATGGCCTGGCGGATGAACAGGGCTTGGCATTCATTCTGCCCATGGAAACGACTCATTAGTCTAAGCAGGGCCCCTGTCTGCATTTTCTTTTATCTCTCTGCCCTGAGCAGAAAAGAATACAGGGTCTAATTGGAAGGCAGATTGCAGAGCAATGCGCGTGGGCCTTTTCTTCCAAATACTTCTCTTCAGCCCCGTCCTTACGAGCAGAAGGATAATCCAGGGCAGCTGGGACTTCACCGTGCTGACAGTCAGAGATCCAGGAAGGTGCACTTATCAACTCTTGGAAAACTAAATTCGGAGAATCTTAATAGTAGAGAGCTGCTGCATGATGGATATTCAGAAGTACAGAATCTTAGAATTTTGCGTTCCTGGAACCCTGAAAATAGAGATACAGCCGGACTCAAAAACCACAGCTTTCCCCCACGACATCCGCATGCCAGCTGGGTTAAATTTTTCCCCACTTCCGCAAGGAGGCTCCCGCTGCCCCTCCTGCCTCAGTTTCGCCTCCCACTGTGTGGCTAATTCATGTCATTTTTACCCGAGAGCCCCTCTGCTCAGCTTCCCTAACGCCTTCCTTCCTGGGTGCTTTGCAAGGTCTGGGCACATGCCTAACGCAGAAGGGGTATTTAGCGTGCGTTTCTTGAACAGATGGAAGAGTGAGAGATCTCAGCTGCTTTGGCTTTCAAGGGTGAAAGGAGCACACTGCACATTGCTCAGTCCCTTCTCCAACGTCTGCAGAGTCCCTGACTTGTCTGTCCTCTGAAGCCCTGCAGGGAGAGAGAGCTCTAGACGACCTGGAGCAGGTCTCCAGCCCAGTGAGGACGGAGGCATTGTATTGAGGCTCCAGATTTTATCAGGTCACCTTGTAAATCCTGTGATGTCATCTCTGTCAGTGAATATAGCTCCTGGCACAGTTCAGCACAGAAAAGCATTTAGTTTACAGTTCCCAACAACTCTGCAGAAAGAATGATCCCCAGAAGGCTTACAAGAGGTTCCTTACACTGGAAAATCAGTGTTCTCAGAGTTGCATTTGACATACAGTATCACTTTCTAGGTTCAGGAATTGTTTTTTTTTTTCTACTGGGAATTGAACTCAGGACCTCATCCTCAGGTGTTGTGCCACTGAGCTACATCCTTGACCTAGGTCCATGACTTTTAAAACAAAATTTCTTTTATTTTTTGTTTTTGTTTACTTTTTCTTTTTTGAGACAAAGTCTCTCTGTGCAGTCCAGGCTGGCTTGAGCTCATGGCAATGATCCTGCCTCAGCCTTCCGAGTGCTGGGATTATAGGTGTATGTTGCCACATTCCACTTTTGTTTACTTTTTTGGTGGTGCTAGGAGTTACACATATGAGCACTGTACCACTGAGCCACATTGCTAGTCCCTCTTCATTTTATTTTATTTTGAGACAGGATATGGTAAGTTGCCCAAGAACTTGAACTTGTGATTCTTCTATCTCAGCCTTCTGAGGACCTAGGATTACTGGCATGCACCCCTGTGCCCTCCTCAAAATTTCTTTTAAAGTACAATGTGCTACAGAAAAGTGCATGTATCACAAACACACATCTGAGGGATGGCACTAAATGGCTCCCAAAATCAAAATAACAGAAAAAATGAACAACTGCAATTAATCGATACTTTGCAGAAGAAATACAAGCGGAGTTATGTGCAAAAATGTTCATCACTGGCCATTAGAGAAGTGCAAATTAAAAAAGCACTGAAGTTTCATCTTACTGCACAAAGAATGGCAAACACCAAGAAATAAAATAATAAGAAACGCTGACGAGGCTGTGGTGGAAAAAGGGGTCCTTCCATATTGTTGATGGGAACCATTAACCATTATGGAAATCAGTATGGAGATTCCTCAACTAAAAGCAGAAATTCCATTTGATCCAGCTATGATCCTTCTTGATATCTTCGCAAAAGAGTTAAATAGGTCACATTATAGCAATACAAGCACACTTACATTTATAACAGCACAATTCATAACACCTAAATCTTTCTGTCTCTAGGAATAAGTTTTGTTTTCAGGTCTTTTGTGTCCATCAGCACATGGATGGATAAAAAATTGGTATGTATGTGTAATGGAATATTGCTCTGCTATAAAGAAGGATGAACTCAAACCGTTTGTAGGGAAACAGATGCACCTTGAAAGCAGAGTGCTAAGTGAAATAAATCAGACCCACAACCTTAAATACTATATGGTTTTTCTTATATGAGAAAACTAAAGTATAAATAAAGTGAAAAACAAAGCAAAGGAAAGAAATTGTGACATTTGTATACCACAGAATACCTCTCTGCCATAAAAAAGATAAGTTTGATTCATTTGTAGGAAAATGGATATATCCCGAGATCAGAAGTCTAAGTGAAATAAATCAGTCACACAAGCTTAAATATTGCACCGTTTCTCTTATATGAGAAACCAAATGCATAAATAAATTAAACAGCAAAATAAAAGACAGATAATAGGAAATAAGGAGAAAGAACTTTTGCAAAAGAGGAGACCAAGATACGAAGGGGGAGGGGCAGGCAGGGAAGAAAGAATTAAGACGTGTTATGTGCACATGTCCACTTCCTGCAATGAATATAGTCATCTGGTGGTGCAAATGTGTGCTAGTAAGAGTATCCCCAAACAAAACAGCAACCAGGAGAATGTGGACTCCAGGGCTAGGCAGCTGAGTCCAGGCAAGTGTCAGTGTGAGCAGGGACTCCAGCCCTCTAACCTCCGCTTCCTCATCTGCTCTGTGCATAAAACAGTGCTTCCCATTTCCCTGCACTGATGTGGGGATAAATGAGTTACAGACTGCTTAGCACTGCTAGTCTAGGCAAACAAGAAGTGTTTGCCAAAGGACCACCCGTCCCCTTAAGTATGTCACCTTCTTGGGAACTCAGTTATTTCATCTGTCAAATGGGACTGGTAACACCAGCTTCTCAGGTTTGCCAGGAAAATTAAGTGAGAGAATTTACTTTCAGGGGTTTGACAGGAGTAGGTGCCAAGTAAATGTATTTGCACATGCGCGTGTACACACACGCATTGCCTTTTACCCCATTTGATCTTCGTTCCCACATTAGCGAAGCGGTTATTCAAGACATCACTGTGCCTTGGCCCTGGGGTCCCCCAACCACTCTACCACCCTCGCTCCCCGTCTTCTGATGCCCAGGTCCCAGCAGTTGTTAAAAGCCTGTCTGTATGGAGTGCTTCGGCTCTGTCCCCTTGTATATTCATGGCTGCACACTTGTTGTCACACTTTATGCTTGAAGTTGAGGCTAGACATTTCCCCCCATCTGTCTTTTTCATAGTTCATTCTTTTAAGAAAAATCCAGTGTATTATGTCCACTTTTCTGAAGTTTTCATTGCAGGAGTTATTTCTCATGTTGTTTAGCATTTTGACACATCAGGTTGTTCTCAGGACGAGTCATGCTACCCAGAGTGGCATGCTGCTCATTCATTCCTTCATTCCTTCATTCACTCATTCACTCATTCACCCATCCATTCATCCATCCATCCATTCATCCATCCATCCATTCATCCATCCATTCACTCATTCGTTCACTCACTCATTGACTCATTCACTCACTCATTTTCTCATTCATCCACCCATTCATCCATCCATTCTTTCACTCACTCATCCATCCATTCACTCATTCATCCAGCCATTTATTCATCCATCCATTCATTCATTCATTCACTCACTCATTACTCATTCATTCATTCACTTAATCATTCACTCATTCAGTTATTAGCTCACTCACTCATTTGATCACTCATTCATTACTCATTCATTGATTCACTCTCACTGATTCACTCATTCACTCACTCATTCACTCACTCATTCACTCATTCGCCATTCATTCACTCATTCATTCACTCACTCA
>NW_004955493.1:5054232-5057777 GCF_000276665.1 Chinchilla lanigera | reverse complement strand
TCACCCAGAAAACGTATCTTTAGCACCATATTGTTTATCAGTGCTAAAAACGAATCCTTAACACCCAAGCAGCCTCACTTCCCTCCACCTTTACCACAATGCTGAGTGTAGTGTAATTCTAATGCTGATTATGCATGGAGGGTGGACTCTGCTGTACAGAGCACTGACATTTTGTATGCAGCCACTCATCTTTCCCGCAACCCACCAAGTAGGGCAAAGATAGCCTTGTGCAGATGGGCAAACTGAGGTGCCACAAGTTTACTCAGCCAGGCAATGGGAATGTTGGTCTCCGTGTCAAAGTTAAAGATCCTTGTTCCTTGCATTTGGCCTTCTCATCTTACTTCACAAGGACTTTTCTCCAAGGCAGAGGTGAAGATTTTTACTTTCAAACCACTCAGAATTTCACTGGGCCTAGGATTATGGCCTCTATTTTTAAAAAATCATTTTATTAATGTATCAATCACATAACATATAATTCACCCACTAAAGGTGAGCTATTCAATATCTTAAAAGTATATTCACAGGGTTGTGAAACTGTAAGAATAACCTAGGCTTAGTATAGTTTCATTTCTCCTAAAAGATCTCGCACGTCCTTTAGGAGCCAATCCCCATTCCGTTTCACTCTGTCTTCAGCCCTGAGCAACCATTAATCCGGTCTGTTTCTCTGAAACTGCCTGCGCTGGATCTTCATAGCAACGGAATCCTGAAAAATGTTGCTCTTTCATCACTGGCTTTCACTCGGCATAACACTGTCCGGGGTCATCCGTGAGGCGGCATGTGCTAGTGTGCCATTTCTTTTTGTTGTGGAATAATATTCTATTGTAGGAACAAGCCAAAATTTCTTTACCTGTGAGTCATTGATGGGCATTTTCATCATTTGTGTCTTTTTGGTTGTTGTGAATACTTTATGTATTTGCAAAAATTTGTCAATTTCACCTAACATATCTAAGTTATTGGCATATTATGCATTCACACTATTTTCTGTAGTCTTTTTAATTTTGTCAATGTCAGTAGTGCTAACCTCTCTTTCACTGTTGACCCTCGCTGTCTGAGTCTCCTCTCTGTTTTTCGGTTAGTTTAGCTGAAAATATTTGAAGCAATATCTTTAAAGATTTGTAAATTTGTATAAAGTTTGGGTAAGTTAAAACCTTTAACTACACAGAACCAATTTTTTGATCTTATTAGTATTCTCTACTATAATTTTATTAACTATTTCTTTTATGTACACCCTAACCTTTATTATTTTTTTCTTTCTTTTCACTTCTAGTATTATACTTTTTTTGTAACTAGCTGCTTAAAATGGGAGGTAAAATCATTGACTTTTTAAAACTTTTTTCATTTTGAACAGTTTACAACCAGTTTCCCTTGTGTACTGCTTTGGCTGCATCTGGTAACTCTGGGTCCAAGGGGTGATTAAAATACTACACCTTTAATGTTTAAATTTTAAAAAATTATTACGCTACAAGTTACAGTACAGTAAAAGTTTACAGTACACTAAAAATATTGCCATTAATCCTCCTCAAAATGCTTCCCTCACTTCAGACATGCTTATCCCATCATTCTTGCCATGTTCTGGAAGTACTCCTTCATCTTTTTCCAGCTAGAGTAACTAATACCATGAATGCTGCTGCAGAGAGCCGTCCAGCAGAAAGGCAGCCTCACATTATGGTGTATCCTCACCCGCCTCAGTCACCAGATGTGGCACCTTTTGATTCTAGCTCTTCTCCAAGGTCAAAATGGCCAGAAAAGGGGAACGTTTTGGACGGAGGACAACTAAAACCACAACTAAAGACACAAGAAGAACTTCTAGAACTCTTCAGAAAGTGGCAAGAATGACAGGATAACTGTGTTCAGAGTGAGTGGGGCGTTTTGAGGAGCATTAATGACAGTGTGTTTTTAACTGTAATACCTTTTTAAAATTTAAACACTAACTGTAGTTTGGGATCTTACCTCGCATGTTGCGTTTTTGCTTTACTTTATCTAATTTTTTTAAACCTTCTTTGTAGTTTTTCTTTGATCCACTGGTTACCACGGTGGTTTTCTTTCCAATCGCAGAACATTTTATTTTAAACTTGTTGCTTAAACTGTCAAATACAATACATGGCAAAGAAAAACAGTGAATGTACAACATCTGACACAATTTTTTGACTGGCCCTTTCTATGTCACGTGATATGCTACAATTTCTTACATTCATGGGATTCTTAGAGGCGCCAGTGTCTGTTTCCCACTTTGAAATAGTTCTAGTAAATTGCTTAAACTAGCAACTTTTATTTTTCTACTGCTGCTTTCAGTAGTGACAGTCTCCAACTTATTATTAGTGTTTCAATTCCCAACTCTGACTTAAACTGAACTTCAACCTAAAACACAAATTTTCCTTTTTTTTTTTTGTACTGGGAATCGAACTCATGACCTCAGGCTTTCCAGGCAAGCACTTACGCCGCTGAGCTACATCCCTGGCCCAACACAAATTTTCCTAATCAGCATCATTAGCTACTTTTCTCAAGAATATTTCCACCCTGAAATAATTTTGTGAGCTCTAATACTTTCATACTTATTCCTCATAAAACTCATGCTGTACTTTTTCCCCCTCAAAATATATTTGATATATTCTGTGCCAAGTGTTAAGTTCTGTATAGATGTGTACCTTATTTTGAAAAAGTTTATAAATAAACTCTGAAAAACAACCGCAACTTTAGAAAATAGAGGAAGAAGGAACATACAGGACAAAGCCTAATATTTCTCGTGAGAAACTAAGTGTATTTTTAAAGTTCTAGTAATGGATTCTTTGATGAGTCTCAGTGTGAACTTCTGGCTATTATTAAGCATAGTACAACACAGTCAATAAAACAAAATGCTTTCTGTTGTTTTCAGTAGGGACGAAATATACTGTACGATGAAGCTGATCTGAGGCTTGGGAAGCAAAATGGTATGACATGGCTCTGTTCCACACACATTCCAGATGAGAGGTGTTTCTAAATTGCCATGTATCTGTGGGTTTTCTAAATTTCCACCTGTTATTGATGTCTAATTTTTTCATTGTGTTTGTAAAACATACTCTGCATTATTTTAATCTTTTTCAGTTTAATGAGACTTTTTATGATTTAACATATGGTCTCTGGTGGAGAATATTTTGTGTGCTTTTTGGAAAAATATGTATCTTGCTGAATGTGATGGTGCATTCATGTAATCCAAGTATTGGGGAGGCTGAGTCAGGAGGATTATGTGTCTAAAGCCAGCCTGGTATATAACTAGACTCTATCTCAAAAAACAAACACCTAACCAAGCAAAAACACACACAAAAAGAGTGTATCTTGCTGGAGCGTTCTACTTAGATATGGACCCATCTGATCAAGGTTAGATCTTCTATATCTCTGTTGAACTTGCCCATGTTTTGCCTGATTGCTCTGTCCATTAATAAAAGTGGGCTTTGAAGTATTTAATTATTAGTTTTTTATTGTGCATTTTTCTTTAATTCTCTTAGTTTTTTGCTTCATGTATTTTGGATTTTTAAAGATATATATATATATATATAATCTTTGTAACA
>NW_004955493.1:5020695-5054132 GCF_000276665.1 Chinchilla lanigera | reverse complement strand
TTTCTTAGTAGATCAATCCTTTTAGCATTATGAAATATCTTTCTGTCTCTAGGAATAAGTTTTGTTTTCAGGTCTTTTGTGTCACACCAGTGTAGCCATTCCAGGTCCTTTACTATTTATTATATGGTTACTATTTGCATAACGTATCTTTCCCATCATTTTACTTTCAACCTATTTGGTCTTTGAATTTTTATTCAAAAATGGTTATCTTTACATGGTTATCTTTAGGTGCATCTTTTTCTTTTATGGTGTGGCTTTACATAATTATCTGATTTCAACATGGGAGAAATATAACTCCTGACCTACTAGACATTCAGTGTGCTGAGTTTATGTCCCCAAAATCAGAGAGTGAATTTTAAGAAACAGTGGAAGTTAAGAGTAGGAAACATTTATTGAGGGACAGCTCTCAAGAGACAGGAAGGGTCCCAAAAGTGGATTTCTACCGAGGCTGTTAGTCAGGGGTCATGTATACAGCAATGTCACAATGTGGGTGCAATGTAGGTGAAACTGTAGTAAACCTGTAGGACTACAAGTATAGCTGCTTAACTAGTATTGATTCAATAGGGACATGAGCCGTGTAGCAACGGTGCATGGAAAGAACAAAGACATTTTGGGGAAGGGATGGGTCCAGAGGCTCTGGTCACCCACTTGGGCAACTGATGTCTATCTGAACTTCCTGGACCAGGTGGTGCTAATTACAGAATAATCCAAGTTACTGGTTTAACCTTAGGGAAGTGTGTAAGCCTGGCCTTTGCATCTTTATCTTGAGGCCTGACCTTCTTCCTATGCTCTTCCAGACACAGTTCTGATGTCTTTTGTTTTCACTGACTTGCTTGAGAGTCTAGGCCCTCTCCAACTGTATATTAATTTTATCTAACTTAGCTGCCTATAATAATGTAACTTGTTTACAGCCTAGAGGGATTCCTGAAGGATTTCTCTTAAGGCAGTTCTGCTAGTGATGAGTAGCCCAGTTTTTCTTTATCTGGAAATATATTTTACCTTCAGTTTTGAAAGATAGTTTTGCTGGGTATGAAAATCTCTGTTGCTAAATTGTGTGTGTGTGTGTGTGTGTGTGTGTGCGTGTGCAATTTTTGTCATTTTGAAAATGTAGTTCTCCTGTTTTCTGGCCTACATATTTTAGATGAGAAGACAGTTGTTAATCTTATTATGGTTCCTTTGATCATGATGAGTTTTTTTTCTGTTGTTTTCAAAATTTCCTTAGAGTTTCACTTCCTTTGGGTTTTAACTAGGGTGTTACTGGATATAGATTTATTTACACTTATTTTACTTCTTAGAGACTTGCTGAACTTCTTGAATGTGCAAAATAATTTTTCTTTATCAAACTGGGGCTATTGTCAGGCATTGTTTTACAAATATCTTTCTGTCCCTTAATCTCTCTCCTCTTCTTTTTGTACTCTCCTTATGCATATGTGGATATCCTACATTACTCTGAAGCTTAATTCACTTTTTCCTCATGCTTTTTTCAGTCTGTTTTTCACAATGCCTAATCTCTGCGGATCTATCTTCAAGTTTGCTCTTCCTTCTGCTTGAAATTCTTGGGCCCCTTAGTGAATTATTCATTTTGGGTATTGTGTTTTTTGACTATATAATCTTCACTGGTCCCTTTCACTGTTTCTATCTCTGCTCGGTGAAATAGCTTAATCATGTTTTAGTTCTTGAGGTACATTTTTCTTTAGTTCTTTGAGCATATTCATAATATCTACTTTCATATCTTTATCTGTTAATTCCATATTTGTACCTCTTCAAAGGCAATTTCTAGTGCCTGATTTTATGTGTAGATAGCATATTCCTGTTTCTTTATAGGTCTAATTTTTGTTGAAAACTTTGTTTCTCAGGTTATATATCCAGTAAAACTGGATTCTGATTTTTTTTTTCTGTTTTGTGTGTAGTTATTTATTTGTGTAGTGACTTGTCTGAAATTATTATGCAAAGTTTATTTTCTGCAGTGTGTAGTCTCCGATGCTTCTGCTCAGATTTACCCCTTTAGTTTTACGTTCCAGCCTGGTTAGTTAGGCCTTACCTCTGGATTGGCAGAGCTACTAAGTGGTCAGTGGTTGTGCCAACCTCCCTTTAGCCAGATAAACTTTTATGTTTGCACTGTATACATGTGTGCTCAGACCTGGTATCATGATTCAGGAAATTAACTGTTTTTGCCTCACCTGAAGCCAGAGCAGAGTGTCTTACAGCTTCTTGTGCTCCTGAGAAGACATGCCCTTGGACATGTATTCTACCTGCCAAACTGCCACTGGGACTGGGATTTTATTTTGAAGCCTGGCTTTTTAACTTACTGCTCAGGGTGTGTGCTCAGAAGTTGCACTTAAGCCCCCTGTACTGATGGTGTGTGTGGCTCTGCAAGTGCTTCTGACCAGCCTCATTCAATGGTGTACCTGCTGGAGAATGGGTACAGTCTTATGCATGAGGCACAGAAGTCCCAGTTTCTGGAATTGTGTGTGGTCCCAGGATGGTTGTTGTCTGTCTCCATTCCTGGTTCTCTTCGTTAAACTTCCTCTGCCATTGTTCTTATATCAGAGCGATCAGCTTCATCCTAATTGCTCTCCACCAAAATCTCCACTGTTTTTGACAACATTCTAAGGCTAGAATGCTCCAATCTCCATTTCAAAGAAAGTCAGCCCAGTCATAGAAAGCAATGGGGGCTTTGTCACTGTGTCACATTTCTCTGCAGGCTCACTCTGGGTGCTAGCTAACTGGAGCTGGAAGTAGGACCTGCTTTTCCGAATGTTGGGGGATGCCACCCCTCTAGGAGTGGGAACTGAGGAGGGAGGACAGTGCCTGGTGCTCTTTGCTTGTCCCTCTGAGCGTGGAGCCTCTGTCTTCTGATGTAGCTGGGAAGGTGCCCTGGGACCTCAATATTCTCATTCTTAGGGTAGAACTTCTGCCATAGAAGCAGAGACTAGGAGGAAGAGGAGAGGCCATGTGCTTTCTGCTGTGCTCCCTGGAACAGAACTTCTGAGATATGGGTGTGTGTGTGCTGGGATGAGCAATGCCAGTAGCTGCCTTCCTGGTGTGGAAACATGACCTCTAATAACCTCTGCCTTCTCGGTTGTAGATACCTGGGGTAGAGCTCTGCAATGTGCAGCTGGGGATGAGGGGACAGTGGATGTGTTACGGCTTAAATGCCTTAGGCTCACTGTTCTAATTGGGATCTAGCAGATTTTCTTGAGTAAGTGTTTTTCCATTTGCTGTATGTCTTCTGGACAGTTTCTAGAAATTTTGATTTTTCTTCCTTTGAGATGGGTCTCACTGTGTTGCGAGGCTTTCTGGAATTTGTAGGTTGAGGTGATTTTCCTACCTCTGCCTCCTGAAGAGTTGGGGCCACAGTCAAGAACCATTCTGTCCAGATTTTGAAAAATAATTTTCACCTGTTCCATTGTTCCCTGGAGAAAGGGTCCACTGATCACCTTTGGTCATTCCAGAAGTTCTACTACGTGCTGGTGAATTAATTCCAAGCCCGTAAGGTGATTCAGCCTAGGGAACAGATGTATTCAGGGGTCAGCCAGGAATCCCACGCTATTGTCCGAGGTGGTGGAGTGTGAGCTGGAGGCCCTCTCAGGTCTCCTAATTATTTCAGAGGCAGGCATGTTGGAAGCAGGTGGTACAGAGCTGGAATTTGTGCCTGGTGCCCTGACATTGACTCCTTCTCTGTGAGGCTGAATGGCAGTCTCAGTGGCCAGAGATACCAGGGGAACAGGAAGAGCTAATACAGGGGAATGCTGACTGGGTGGCATGGCTGGCAGTGGGGAAATGTCCTCGTAAGCAACAGTTTCTTTTCTTACTTTCTGTGTTCTCTGCCTAGCATTCCTGCCTTTGCAGACCTGCCCAGCTCTATCTTTTCCTGGCCTGCAAAGAGAATATTCTTTGCCAGCTGGCCTTTCCCACCCCTCCCTGCACTCTCAGACTGCCCATGGTTTCCTGCTTCTCTACACTTTCCTCCCAAAGGGCTTCTCTGGCTTTGGAAAGTTCAGCTGTAACAGATGGTCCCTGGCTTCAATGGCCATGTCAAGTCAGGTCAGAGATGTCTCTCCCTTCTCAGCCCTTCTAGGGGCTATGCACCCCACTTCTCAGGAACTTGAAGCACCAGCTGAAGATCAAGCACAACACTAGAGGTCAGAATTCCTGCTTTTCTAACTTTGAGTGTCAGTCTTTCATTTTTAGTAGCAGCTACCATTGTCTATCCTGTGGAACTGTAACACTCATAGAAAACAAACTTCTTCTTTCTAGTGCTGAAAGTAAGAACACATCTTTCTTTTTCACTGAGTGGGAACCTTACAGAATAATGCCAACTAACATTTACCGTTTTCCAGGCTCTATCCTAAGCCTTTGTATGCTAACTTTACACTATTCTTAACAACATTCCAAAAAACGAGGTTATATAATGAATTTCACCTTACAGATGATGAAACTGAGACACAGAGAAGCAAAGTGGCGTCAGATATTGCACAGCTTACAAATAGCAGAGCTGAGACTGAAATTTATCATTCTCTATAGCCCAGATCCCCGGTTGAGGCAGGCAGGCAGGTTGCTTCCCCAAACAACTATCCCTTCATCTGTAACTTTGGTGGAACTGTTGAGAGGGGTTGGGGGGAAGGGTATCAACCTTTCCCGATCATGACCCTTGTATTAGTCAGCTTTTCCATCACTGGGACAGAACACTTGATGCCCATAACTTAACATGGGAGGTTTATTTTGGCTCATGGTTTTTGTGGGTTCAGTCCATGGTCATCTGACTCTAAGGAGAATGGCATGGTGGAAGGGCCTCCTGGAGGAAAATTGTTCACTCCAGGGTAGGAAATAGAAAGAAGGGGGGATTCAGAGACAGACTATACCCCTCCAGGTCATACTTCTGTGATCCACCTCCAACCAGGCCCTGCCTCCTAACATCACATTGAGCTATGGACTCATCAGTGGAAGAATCTACTGGTGAGTATAGAACCCTTGTGATGCAAACCACCTTCCAAACACATTAGATATTTGGGAGACAGTTTGGATCTAAATTATAGCAACTCTGCATTGAATTTTAATGAATTGAAGATAACCAAGGATATCTTATTTCCCTTGCTGGTTTGGAGGGAACGTATAACAATTCTGCTCAAGGGAGGTGATATGAAGGGAAATACACAGGGGCTTCTGGGAAAAAGACACGTGGGGAGAAGAGTGAAACCTGCAGCCATGGCCATCATCCTGTGGCCCAAGGGAGCCAGGCTGAGGAACGCCATGTTTGAATCTGGAAAAATCTTGTTGCTTCTGGAATGACCCTATGACCAGACTCCCTTTTAAGTGAGATAATCAGTTTTCCTTGTGTAAGGGTCCCTACTCTGTGGAACTGAGGCATTCTCCCCACTGCACCTCTCAATGCGCAAAACTAAATAAGCAGAGCCCTAGTGTGGAGGCAGAGCAGGACACCTGCCCCAGGACAGCAGAGACAGAAATAAGGGTGCTGAGCCTGGCAAGAGCCAGTGGGCTTTGGTAGGAACACTGATCCTATTCTAAGAGCAGTGAGAAACCTCTGGAGGGCTTAATGAGGAGGCTGGACTGATCTAATCAACCACCTTAAACATTTCCTGAGGTACATGTGGGGAGCTATGTCGGGGCGGCTAACAGTAGAAGCCTAGATGAATGTCAGGAAGTAATCACAGATGTTCAGATGAGTGATGAGTGAGGGGGAGGTAGACAGGAGAGGTCCAGAGGCTCAGGACATATTTTGAAGGGAGGGCAGTCAGGAGGTGCTGATGGAATAAATGTGGGTGGAGGAACTGGAAGGACAAAGACAAGGAGAACAACCCATATGCGCAGAACAGTGAACTTGAGTCCACCTGCCGCCATTCCCAGTGGTGAGATTCCAGGGTGAGAATCAGACCCAGGATTTGTATTTCTGTTTCTGTTTGATTCATTACGTGTGCTATTTTGTGTATGAGATAAAAGTAGATGCTTGTGGAGTGAATGCGGGCATGTATTCATCTGTTCACACCCAGCCTGCTCACTGCGCAGCCTGGCATAGCCTGGTGTATAGTGGGTTCTGAGTCAGGGTTCACGTGAATGAGTGTTCATGTCCCTCATTAACAGGGATGCTTCCCTCGAGAGGAATTAGAAGAGGCAAGAATGCATTGAGCTTCCTGCTCGGTACCATGACATCAACCTGTCACTCATCAAGACAGCAAATCTATTGGGTCATAAACCTGACTGCAAGCTAATATGCTAGCAATAATAAACATTAATTAAACCGTTAATTTGCCCTCCTTTTGCTTGTCATCAGGCATTTTCAAAGGGCATCCAGAGCTGGTTTTATGGATTGAGGATTTTTGAAAAATAAATCCAGGGAAGTTGGGACTCACTTGTTTCTTTGTTCAGAATAAAATTTTCTGCAGTCATCAGAAAGAATTTTGATAGTTTTCTTTCCATGCTACAGCAGGAGGTTGTTCATTTACATATTGGTTCATTTAATAATTTATCTGTCAATCTAACACGTTTACATTTCACAACTAGTAGGTCCAGACAGTTCTGTAGTCCTAGGGATACAGTGGTAAATGTAGTGGGCAAGCGCTTTGCTTCAGGAAGACACAGTTTTCAGCAAGAAGTCAAATACTGAGTAAGTAAACAGATCAACAAGGGAATTTCAGAGTGATTTCAGGCAGCTGGATATGTGTATCCAGAGGGCTGTGGCTAGAAGACTCTTTGAGGAGGGCTTGTTAAGGAAGGCATCTCTGATACACACAGAATTCACCAGGAGCATTCCAGGTAAACAAGAACAGCACACGTAAAGAACCCGGGGCAGGAAAATAAGCCTGGGGTGCCTGGAAGAGAGAAAAGCCTGTGTGGTTTGGCAGCCACTCAAGTGAGCTGCCTATGTGCAGAAAGAGGAGTCAAGGTGGAGAAATCGCTCTGATCTGGACTGCGTTCAGGATATTTTCACCCAGCTATGTGATGCGCCGGCAGTGGATGCCTATCTGGTGCAGGTTCCGGGCAAGGGAATATCCTGAAGTAAAGAAAAAGTCCAGGAGATTCTAGAGTGATAAGCCAGAGAAGTGAACGAACCCCTGTGTTATAATGTGCCAAGAAGCAGCATTCACCAATAGAAAGTGGCATGGGAGGGACATTCCCTCCTGACTACTTGTCTTTTGTTCAGGAAGTTGGATTCTCACAGCACAAGGTCTTAGCAATACGAGAAACCAGTGACACACCTGTATTCTTTGTGTCTTTGACAAAAGCTTTCAGACAGGGCACATAGGCCATTGTATAAGGTACAGTTAGGGTTTATTGCCCAATGATAGATGTTCCAAACTAGAGAATACACCTTCAAGCACGGAGACCGGCAAGCACCGAGATGGCAGCTGCCCTGAATGAAGTCTCTGGTTCCTTTTATGATAACTGGGTCTTTCAAGGAGTATCTTTCCCTTCCTCCAAGGTCACTGTTCTTTTACAAGGAAAATAGGCTGTGTTGACTTACTGGGTCCTTGCTTACTCCTGAGGTGGAGGATTTTAGTTTAGTTGGGTTTGAAATCTTGAGGTTTTTCTACATGGCCTGAGCTTTGTACAGGTCCCAGACCTTATCAGTGTGCTCACAGGATCTTACCTTCTCTTGAGCAGAAGTTCAGCACACAAGCTTGTGTGGATTTTATCTGTAACTGATAATTAGAAAGCAAAGGAGAAAGTATTTTCAAGTGCTTCCTAGCTGCACATCTACAGGTCTGCTCCTGTCTAATTGTCTACCTAACAATGTGACTTTGCTTAGACAATAAAATGTGGGCAGAGAGACAAGTTTCATTTTATAAGTTTATCTTAGTTCTTTTTTGAGCCACTATAACAGGATATCACAGAATGAGTAACTTACACTGAACAGAAATTTACTGACCCACAGTTCTGGAGGCTGGGGAGTCCACAAAAGGGGGCAGCATCTGGGAAAGGCTTTCGTGCCCCATTATCTTGTAGTGTAAGATCAAAGAGAACATGAGGAATATCAAGATTGGAGGCACCAAGACTGAGGTCAGGGAAATAGTTTAGGAGGCCTGAGAAAGAAAGACCAGGGCCTAAGGACACCACAGCAGCGAGTGAGGCCACACTTGTTGGCCCAGGATAAGTGCTCTAGTGAAATTGTATCCCTTTCCTGCTCCTCCCCAGCCAAGAGGGCTGCCTGACCAGTATTTATCTTTGCAAGGTGATCGCTCCGTACAGTGCAGTTCTGAGACTTCAGTACAGCCCCTCAGCTTGGGCATGCTGTGTTCTGGGTCACAAGCAGCTGCCCAGGGGAGCTGTGAACTGGGCTTGGCATTTTGTGTTGTTTCCGCATCCTGTGTTTGGCTAGGGACTGGACTCTGTAGGTTTGAGTTAAGGAGGCTGGGGGATCTTCAGGGCTGGTCATGAAAGGTTAGCAGTGTGGGTCCACGGCCCCAGGTAAGTAGAGCTTTCTGGATGCCGACCATGGGCCGCAATGGGGCAAATCTTCCCTGAAAAGTCCCAGAATGCACGGGTTAACCTTCATTTGCAACCGGCTCTGCATTTTCTATAAAGATATAATCCTTTATTAAGTTAATGAGGCATAATAATTATTAATTGCTAATTATTCATAGTCACTTAGTCCATTTAAAAGAAATGATACCATTTGGAGCAAGATTTAAAGATATGCAAATATCAAACAATTTCCTTCGAATACCCAGCTAGTCTGCTACAACAGGAAGCAAATTGGCTGATTCTCAAACTGGGAGAGGTTGTTCTGTTCTAAAAATTCTATGGTTGGAAAGTCAGCACATCACCTCTGTGTCCTTGACCACCCTCCTAACTCCTGTGTGCATGGGTTTTCTCACCTGTAAAATGGGGTGTGAATATCTCCTTGCAACACTGCTTTGGGTTTACATCAGATAATGTGAGTAAACCGTACAATGTAAGGCGTAGTGCATAGTAGATGTTGAAGACATCAGGAAATATGTCATCTACTTATTACACGTCACTTTTTTGGGCTACTGAGGGCTGAACCCAGGGTCTTTCTGCTGAGCTACATCCCAAGCCCTTTTTCATTTTTTTATTTGAGACAGGGTCACGTTAAGTTGCTAAGTTGCGGAGACTAGGCTCAAACTTTCCACACTCCTGCCTCAGCCTCTCAGAATGCTGGTATTACAGACGTATGCCACCACACCTAGCTAGAAGTTGCTTCTTAGCTTAACCTTGCATGTGCCTCCCAGCAGGCCCATGCTTAATTTCTAAATTAAACGTGTGTGTGTATGTGTGTGTATCTTACTCTGTTTTCCGTTACTGTACATGAGAGCCACAGACTTGGGAATATATAAATAATACTTCATCATGGTTGTGGGAAGTCCAAAGTCTGGGAGTCTGGGAAGTCCCAGGTCATGGTGCCAGCAGGCATCTGCTCAGCCTCTGGAGAAGGCCATCTTTCTGGGTCACAAATGGTGGGAGATATCATGGTAAGACAGAGCAAATGAACCACAGACAGCTCTTTGTATAACAAAGCCACTGCAGATATGCTCATGAATCCATTAATCCAGGATTAATCCACTCTTAAGGGTAGAGTCCTATTGACCCAACCACTTTCTAAGGGTCCTATATCTCAAATGCCATTAACATACAACTGGGGATTAAGTTTCCAACACACAAAATCTGGAGTGGGTATTCAAACCATAGTAATAGGTACATATGTGTAATGGTTGATACATTATTTCAACTTGAGAAATTTAAAAGTTTAACTAAGTGACTCAGCAGGGGGCCAAGGTCCTCACTGGTAAACATCCTCATCCTGTTCAGGAGGAGGGCATGGAGATGGTGTGAGTGCTACACCTGCCCTAGGGGGTGGTAGCCTGCTTCCAGTATGAAGAAGAGGCTTGCTCCTGCCCTGTGTACTCTTGTTGCTTTGCTGTCCTCTGCCATCTTGAACTGTTGTCCCTGTGCCATGTGCTGTGCTGCCTTGGAGCCAGCCGATTGAGGACTGAAACCTCCTTTTCTGCTTTAATTTTGGTGTCAGGTATTTTGTCTCAGCAATGAGAGAAAAATAACCAAGATAGTATGTATGGTGTATGAAAAAAGGTTCAGTGAATGTTCACATTTTTCAAAACTGTGTTCCAGGAAAAGACACATTGCCATTCATTCCCCTCAAAATAATCTCCCTCGATTAGAACACACTTGGCATCTTGCCACTTTCTGGAAGTTCCTCTTTGTGTCTTAATTGTGCTGTCGTGGCTACTTCCATGGCCTGAATCAATTAAAAACTTTTACATTTAATGGTCAGTTTGACTTTGGGGAGGAGCCAGGGTTTGCATGGTGTTAGATCTAGTGAATAAAGTGGATAGGAACACACCCTACTGCTTTTATGAGTCTGCCTTTCTGTTGGATGGTTGTCTGTAGCAGCATTCACTGCATTTTTGATCACATCGCGTAAAGACAGGCATGAAAAAGAACTTCTAGAAATGCTTCAGAAAGTGGGAAAAGGGGCCAGCTGGGGATACAGCTCAGTGGCACAAGCGCCTGCCTGTCAAGTTTAAGATCCTGAGTTTGAGTTCCGGAACCAAAAAAAAAGAAAAATTGTCAGAAAGTGGTAAGAATGATGGGATGTGTGCTTAAAGGGAGGGAAGAATTTTGAGAGGGATTAATGTTAATGTGTCTCTTACTGTAAAAATTGTTGTAATTTAATCATTCATTGTATATTTTGCCCACACCCCATAAATATCTGTGCCTATATCTACGTGTCTGTCTTCACCTAAGCTTCTTACTGAAGTTCGTGGAGCGTGATAGAGAGCTCCCGTCTTGAACTCAAGGGTTTTGAATCTTTAGGCCCTTTGAAGTAAACGGCTCCCTTGCCCAGGTCTGATATTTTGCCAGCACATTCAAACTTCTCCACTCATTGGCCCCGGTATTTTCTCTGCCTTGAAATATGGCACATAGTGGTTTTCTGTTCCAGCCTCTTCCTGCTCTGTGTTGACTGATGCGATTTTGAGCGGGTTCCTTTCACCTTTCAGTCCCGGGTCGCTGCTCCAGTAGTGACTCCTGATTCACCTGCAGCTGGGGGCTCTGGTTCTGGTTCACGCTGGATGCTACTCTGTGGATCCCTTGGCTTTTGCAGAGAGAATCCCTATCAATTTTAATGATCCGCATTAGTGAGTTACACATACTGGACGGAGAATCCTGTCTGCCTCAGTCAGAACTGCTTTTGCTGATTTGGGAAAGATAAGACTGCATGATCAGCTCCAGAAATGTCGGATTCCACCTGGTATGTACCTTCATTTTTTTTTTTTTTTTTTGGTTTTTCTCTGGTACCGGGAACTGAACTCACGACCTTGCGCTTGCCAGGCAGGCGCTTTTGCCGCTGAGCTAAATCTCCAGCTCCTATGTACCTTCATAAAGGGAGCAGCTGTACGAAGCCACAGTGACCAGTGACAACAAAATCCGGCTTCCAACATAGCAAGGGCAGTAAGTGTGGCAGGTGATGCTAGGCAAGTGGGGTGTGGGAGAAGCACTGTTATCATTTTTTTCTTATAGCTACCAGGGATGGAGAACACTGTAGGTGCTGGGTGCTGTTCTCAGCTGTGACATATGTCATTTGCCTTGTCCTAGATTGAATATCATTCTCATTGCTTCACTGAGATTACATGGAGAATTAGTGAGGTTAATGGCACTCCCAAGCCATGCAGCTAGAAAGTGTGAACACAAAATATGTACCCTTAAGTGTGCTACCACCCTGTCTCCCTTTAACCATGCCAAGGGGAGGCCAGGGGTCACTCAGGAAGTGGCCAGAGAAAGGTAAGGTAAAAAGAGGATGTGAGGTGTCTGGGGACTGTGGTTATTTTATAGTCAATGTATTATCACTCACTTGTCACTTCTCCCAAAGAAGAGGGATGAATCGACTGATTTCAAGAAGTAAGACAGCCTCAATTATAGGCAGGCAAAATGGATAGAATAAAGGCTGTGTCCTAATCTCCAGAAACTTCAATTATGTTCTATTGCAAGACAAGAGAGTTATAATTGGAACTTACGTTGTTAATCAGTTGACCTTAGAATAAAGAGATGACCCTAAATTTTCCTAGTGGATCCAATGCAAGTACCCAGTGTCCTTCAGTCTGGAAGAGGAGCCAACAATGGGCACCAGCAATGACATCACAGGACTCAATCTGCCATTGCTAGTTTTGATGATGGTGGAGGAAGAGAATGACGAACCAAAGAACATGGCAGATGCTCCACTCTGGAAAAGGCCCACTGACAGAGCAGCCTGTGGAGCCTCCAGAAAGGAATAGCATCTTTATTTTAGCCCAGTGAACCTCATTTTATATTCTGGTGTGGAGAACTAAGATTTTTTTGAAAAAGTGGTGTCTTTTTAACTACTAATTTTGTGGTAATTTGTTGTAGCAGCAATAGGCAACTAAAACAGCAGAGCAACTGCACATTTAAGTCAGGTAGAACTGAATCCAAGCAAACTTTTGGGCTGGAGATTTATCTTCTATAAAAGAATGCAAAGTAGAGAGATGTGTGAAATCGCGCCACAAGGAAAGGATGGACCAAAGCCAAAATAAGCATCATTTTATACGACAATTGACTCTGGCTCTTACTAAGGCATAAATAAGGACAAGAGATGCTTAAAGGTAGGGATTATTACATGGTTTCCTCTGGACGATCTTAGTTTATGCATTTGCCCTGATAGATTATTGATAGTGCCTTCTTTCTCTTGCAAAAGTGTTCAAGTTCAGATGACAAGTTGCACCATCTTCCTTTACAGGAAGATTGAAAGCCCCCAACTACATACAGTGAATAAACCATGGAAACCAGGAAATTTGCATATAGGAAGGGCATGAAATAAAGTTACAATTTTGTGAGATGTAATCATGACATCATGAGTAGGTATAACATTGTCCATTTTTAATAAGATGTTTCTGAAGTATTTAGGTGCAAATGGCGTGGTGCCTGGAATTTGCTTTAGAATCATCCAGCAAAAAATAAGATAGAAAATAAATGTGGCAAAATGTTGGTACCGATAGCTGCTAAAGATGGTGATGTTTATGGGAAGGTGTGTTATAATCTTCATTTTATACTTTTTTTGAGTCTTTTCATAATAAAAGTTTGAAAACAGTGTTTTGCTTATAACTGGTTATTCAGGGTGGACCTATTTAGCTTTCTGTTTGTTCCTTTTCTCTTTTTGATTGAGCTGATCGCTGGAGGCCAGCTGGGGGTAGTTTGAGACTTGGAAGGAGGAAGTACTACATCCAGTGGACTTTGAACAAGGCTCTGGGAGTCATTCTTTGGAGAATAAGATTACAAATGTGGACAAGCAATGCAAGGTGTGATAAAGATATACAATGAGCAATTAGATAAAACTATTACAGTAAAGCACACATTGACTTTAATCTTCAAGTACTCCCTTGCTCTTTGAATACATTAATCCCATTGTTCTCACCGCTTTCTGAAGCAGCTCTGGAAGTCCTCTTTCATGTGTCTGATCAAAATATGGTGGATGCTGCTGTGGCGTGCCAGCCAATGGAAAGACAGGTTTGTAAAAACGTAAGGTATGTCCTTCTGTACCCAGTGTAGATCTGGCACCATGTAACTTCTTGCTTTTTCCAAGATACCAATGACCGTGAAAAGCAAATGTTTTAATTCTATCCAAGGATATCCAACAGCACAACAAAAGCAAAGAAAGCAGACTAAGAAAGAAGCCTTCCAGAACCTTTTCAGAAAGTGCCAAGAATGATAGGGAAAGTGTCTGTGAAACAAAAGGGAGCATTTTGAGGGGGATTGATAGCAATATGTCTTCTATCCATAATAAATTTTTAAAAATTTGAACATCAATCATATTTTTTGATTACACCTTATGAGTTAACACCTTGGTCCTCCTTCACCATTATTTCACATGGGAAGTCTCATCAGGGTGTGGCTGTGGTTTGAGGTAAAACCCAGGCACTCCTACGTTCATAGGGATGGGGGAATAGAGTTCAAAATGCAGCTAGGAATGGCTGCCCAGTGGAGCTAATTGAAACCAGGGCTGTGTAGTAGAAAACACCTGACTTGGGAGCTCCAAATGCCTTGTTTTGATGTATCATTGCCGTGTGACATTAGGCAAGTCACTTAACCTTTCTGAATCCCAGCTTTCTTATCTGAATGTTGGAAAAATAAATCCTTACTTCTCAGGATCATTGGAGTGATTAAATGAAGTAACATTTAAAAATCCAGACACAAAGTAAGGAGTCTAATAAATATTTATTTCCCATCACTCCTTGAGTCTCCTTGACTGCTGAATATTTTTGATATTAATAATTTATATTTTATTTTGGATACTTTGTACTTAAAGATACATTGATTTCTGATTATTAAATAGTGTATCTCATTGTAGAAGACCTAAAGGATTAAAGAAGCATGTAAAATAAAATTAAAATCTTTCATAAAACAACCAAAGATTGCAACTGCATATATATTAGTTCACTTCTATTTTTACCCCCCACCCCAGTAAAAATAATGGGGGTCACTTAGATATAGATTTTTCCATCTGATTTTTAAAAGATATTGTAAGAGATTTTCTCCCCATGGTTTAATTTTTTTTTTTTTGATGTTCAACAATAAAAACGTATTGGATTTGGGGATTATATCAGCCTATGAATGAGAATCACAGTTCTGATATGACTTATGTATTTATTCCTGGAAAAATCCTGCATCTTCTCCCATAGAGTCAGTGTGGGATTTCAGTGCATTGACATCTGTGGGGCCTTTCCAGTAGTTCCTGAGGCCACAATCACAGCATGGTGGTGACCCTTGCAGATACTAGTCAGACCAGGTCATGCTGCTGCAATAACAAGCAGCACCGTCTTAGTGACATCACAAACAAAAACCTGTTCTTCACAGTAAATACAAATCGCCTTTTGGCAGCTCCCTTCCACACGGTGCTTTAGCACTCCAAGATTTTTTCATTTTGTGGAACTTCCATTGTCCACGTGTTTCCACAATTCTCGAGACAGGAGAGAGAAACAGGAAGATCTCACACCAGCAATTAAGTGCCTTGACCCAGAAGAAAGATGATCTGATGTCCTCACAATGAAGGGGCCTGAGTTAATCACAGGACTCAGTGTTCAACGAGTGTATGTGTAGAAATGCAACCCTGTCAGGTATCCAAAAGAAGAGGACCACAGGTATTCATGAACACCCGGATTCTCTACCATGGAATCCTTTCTCTGTTAAAAGATTGTGTGGTCATTTGGAGATTAGCATACTTGAACTCAAGGTCAGCCTACAGCATACTTCTGTGTCATAAATCTTCAGTCTCTACCCTAGATGAAGAAGAGGGAAAGGTAGGTAACTTCAGATGCGCTGATTTCTCTTGGGTCTGCTGAAGCTGGGGCTCTCACCACAGGCTCAGTGTTGGTTGTCTCTGTGCCTGAGAATTACTGCTTGTTGATCAATGCTGTGAATCGCGCATTTAAGCACCAGGGTCGAGCTAGCTACAGAGCAGCATTTCATCAGTGCCCTGTCATCACCCTGATCTACAACGTGTCCCAAGGGCCATCAGTCCCGGAAGGGAGTTTATCAGGCCCTGCTCTGGCATTTAGTACCACATATATCACTGTGTGGAGAACGCTAAATAGATCTGAGCCTCGGTGAGCTAGAAGCTGGATGTGTGGTGAGAAGGAATTAGTCCTAGGGTGTGCCCTGGGGAATTAGTGGATCTCCTGAAAAATCTGGGCAGAAATTTTACTTCTTGTTTTCATTCCTATTTCCAAATAATACCAGCCTTTCATCTTTCTGGATGTGGGTGGTGCTGTACAAGGAAAAAAGGTTTTAAGAGTCAAGTAAAACGTGGGCACGCATTATAGCTTTGCCCCCCACCCCTGGTTGTGTGTTCTAGGAAGGTTCCTTCCCATCTCAGGGCCTGCATCTTCTCATCTAGGTACAAATGAGAACAGGATAACTTCTCTTGGACTTCCATCCTTCTATAATTCTGTGGCTTTATCTATCAGGCATGTGCAGAGCTTGGATACTGGAGGAGCAGCACTCCAGAGACCATCTATATTGGTTAGGGTACTTTGGGTCATAGACAAGGGAAACATCTACCTGAACTGGCTTTAAAAATACAGATATAGATTATCCCAAATAATGGGCTTCTGGGCAGGGTGAATTTTAGGATCACTTGACTGACATTTCAGTGGTCTTCATTTGTTTTCTTTTGTTTCTTTTTTGAGGCAGGGTCTCACTATGCTGTTCAGGTTGGCCTTGAGCGCACTTTGTAGCCCAGGCTGGCCTCGAACTCTCAACTATCCTCCTGTCTCAGCCTCCCGAGTGCAGGGATTACAGGCCTGTGCCACCACGCCCAGCTTCAGCGAAGTCTACAAAGACCGGTATTTCTTCAGTTTTTTGTGCAGTCCTTGACCTGACTTCCTTCTCAAACTAGAAAATGTCTGTTGCTGTTTTAGTGATCACAGTCAGATAGGAAAACATCCAAGCCAAGAAGAGAGAGATTCTCTGTCAGTGGAGTTGTCATGGGAGAGAGAAAATGTGACTAACAAACACCCAGCACTTTTCTCCATTAGCCAGAGCTAGGTCATGTGCCCATTTCCTGACATGACAGTCACTGAGGAGGGGTGGGATTAGGTTGGCACAAACAGGTTCATCGCTGGAATCTAAGATGAGCTCCACTGGGGGTGGCATGTGCCCCAAGTCAGGGTTCTGTTGGAAAGCAGGCAGGGAGGCTGGGGATGGTAGAACTACAGTAATCACTTGTCATTGTGTCATTTTCTCTTCCGATGATCAAAATCAATAATTAATACACCATAAATGTTGACCGTGCATTGCTTCTGTGTCAAGATAGTTATAAGTGATTTATTCTGCCATTTTTACAACAGCCCGAGGAAGCAGATGCTAAGCAAGCCCACTCTGCAGATAGGCAAATAAGGTTCCAGTGAGATAACTTGCTAATGGCCACAAATGAAATGTCAGATCCATATTTAAGCTTATGCTTGAGTGGTTCTAAGCCTGAGCTCTTGAATCCTATGCCATGGTGTATTTGGAGCGAGAAAGGAAGAGAAACAAGTTCTGTAAAACACCAGCTATGATGTGCATATGTGTGCCTTTGCTATCTCACTTAATCCTCTCAACAAAACAGCTAGGTTGTCATCCTTCTCCCTGCTTTGTGTTTTGGAGGTCTCAGAGGGTGTATTTAGCTTGCCAAGAATTTCACAACCAGTAAGAGGCAGAGACATATATCTCTTTGATATGACTGTTTCAGGAAAGAATGTTTTTACCCATTAGAAAGAACACCAATGAAAAGTAACCCTACCAGCAGGAAATGTTATCATTTCCTGTGACAGCTGGAAGGGGAGACAGGGTCCACCTGAGAGTGGCTCAGGGGCTCACCAATAAAACTCAGGGCTCAAAATCTTTCCATACTTCTGCTGCACCATCCTCAGTGTCTCCTTTCAGGGTCTCTGTGTGTCGTGGTGCTCACTCAAACTTGATCTGCAGCAGGATGAGGCAAAGGCAGGTCCATGAATGGAGCTCTTTTAGTGCACATCTGTCTGTTTCTCAGGAAGAAACCTGTTCCCTGATGCTCACGAGGTGATGTCGCCTTATACCCCACCTGCTGCAATGGGTTCCTACTGCCAGAAGCTAGCTGCAAGGGAGGCTGGGAGGGGAAGCATCCGTGCTTTTAGTTCCTCTTGTTGAAGGCTGGGCCTCTGGAAGACCATCTACAGTGCTGATTCCAGACTCCTAAGATATTCCAAGGTAAAGTCTGTGTCTTAATTCTTTGTCATTTCATAGCTTAGTGAAATGTAAATGTTTTGAATGAATGCTTACTAGATGAATAACTGGATGAATAACTGGATGATTTGGGATGATAGTCCCACATTTGGGGACTGTCTGGGAATATTTTAAAGAGGTGTCTGTTGATAGACAGTGGAATTATAGGTTATCTCGTGGTCCTTTCTGTTATATTTTCACTTCTTTCTGATCAAGCATTTTCACTTCTTGCCGGTGAATTGTTCAGGGAGAAAATGCAAGTGGACGGGGAAGCAAAGAAGCCTCAGTGCTCGTCTCTACGAAACATTTACTCCAGGTTTAGAGACATTCAGGAAAATATAACTTAGACCCATCTATGCAGAGGGCTCCCAGCATTGGAACTTCTCTTCTACAATGCCAAGGCAGATGAAAAGAGAGCCTGTTAAAGACTCTGGGAGTCCCATCACTGGGAATATATTCAAAATGAAATGAAATGACTAAGTCAAAGCATAGTCTCTGCTCACATATTTATTGAAGCATTATTCACTATAGATAGATATGAAAAGGACACATAGGTTGATTTCATATCTTGATATATCAAGATCATATCATATCAAGGTATGAAATCTTCAAATCACATCAAGATATGAAATCAACCTATGTGTCCACTGATGGATAAATGGATATAGAAAATGTGGTTTATATACATGGCAGAATATTATTCAGCCCCAGAAAATGAAATCCTGTCATTTACGGCAACAGAGATGGAACTGCAGGACGTTGTGTTATGTGAAATAACTCAGCAACAGAAAGACAAATAGCACGTTCCCAGTTAGATGGGCGTTAAAAAATTGATCCAAGTGAAGTAGAGAGTAGAGTTGTGGTTATCAGAGCCTAAGAACTGTGGGGGGTGGGAGTGTTGGAAGAGGACCGCTAATGGGCACAGAGGTGCAGCTGAATAGCAAGCGTAACAACTTCTGAAGTGCACAGTAAGGTAATTGTGGTCGATGACAATTAATTGTATATTTCAAAGTGAGAGGATTTTGAATGTTCCCACCACAAAGACAGGAAGCATGGATCAAGTAACTGCTATGCCAATTCCCTGACACAATTACTACCCATTGTACAGGTGTACTGCTATATCACACTGAACCACAGAAGCACGTGCACTTATTATACATTAATTAAAAATTAAATATAACTCAGAGTAAAAAGTCAACTACAAACTTTTTTAAAGACTCTACTACAGAGTGCAATCAGAAGTTTTCTCTGGGAAAAGAGACAAAACTGGCAATTAGGCTGATTTAGCAGAGAAAATTTAGGATAGTAATTCACATGGACAGAAACTGCCCATTACCCGCTACTCTTAGACTGGGCCCAGCCTGACCAGATTTCCCTAGTGAGCCTCTCTCCCTTGGGGATAGTCCTAAGTTCCGACTGCAGACCATTAGCTTCTATGTGTGACTACAGTGAAATCATTGTCGGGGTTTAGGAGGGTGGGAGGGGCTTTAAACATATGGAGTCCTAGGCCCTGCTCTCCTATTTGGATTTGAGCTGCACCGTGGTGCTGGGGACATGTGGTTTCTCCAGATGACTTCAAAGCACAGGTGAAGTTGAGGATTGCAGTTCCAGATGAAACCAACTGCATGTACATCCTGGTTCTGTCCTTGCTTCTGTGACCTTAGATACAGCTCATGAAACTTCCTGGGTCTCAGTTTCCTCCTATGTATCCTAGGGCTGGTGATAATCATGGGAGTATTTTGAAGGCATCTGAGATAATTCGTATACAGTTCAATTCCTTTCCCACAGTACATGCAAAATACAGTCTGAGCACTAGCTCACCACTGTCAGCACCAGTCGTGCTAACAATGACCAGGGATCCGGACTCTGGTCCATGGGTGACCTTGTGGTCCTAGAAGCTCTGATGCCCTGATTCCACCTTGGGGATCACACCTGTTGACTTTCTGGAGTGCACAAGAATTCTAGGCTCCCTGGATTGCACACCTTGGGTGTTTCTGCCTGCTCTTTGTAACAAAAGTCCCGTCTTCCTTTGGAGACACCATTCTTCCCTTACTGTCAACCCATGTGGTTGTATGAGGCTGACTCCCACCTCCAGCTTCAGGATATGTTAAGTGGTCTGGCTTGTTAACCAATAAAACCAATAGCGTTTGATGGCTTTTTGAGAAGGAGGCCTCCAGGGGCTCCACTGGCCCTGGCAATGCTAAAATGAGAGGATATATCCTGTAATTTCTGGAGACCATTTATGCAATCTACCACCTGAAAATAAAATCTATACAGGGGAATCAGAGAGAATAAGAAGGACTGATATTTCCCCATGCCATATTTTGAGAACCTGGGTAACACAGCACCTGCAAGAGGATCTACCATGGGCCTTTCAGGGACATGAGCTAATGCGCCTTTTTACTGTATCACTCAGGGCTCTGTGACTTGCTATTCAGATTCAATTGAAAGAATCTGATAATACACCTCATCTTGGCTTACTGGCTGTCCCAAAGGCCAAACTTTCTGTTTGGGTATCATATCTTACTTCCATCTAGACCATGCCTTGTTTCCTTTCCTGAACCAGGAGTGCTAAGTATTCTGGGCATTCAGATCTGGTCTGGCTGCCACAGCCTATGATGGGCTGCATCTCCAACGACTTCCACATCTTCAAGATCTTCTGTATTCTCAGAGTGAACTGTGACTGAAACCAAACCTCAGGTTACATCAAAGGGAGGAACGGACCCAGGAGGAGGTAGGGAGCTAGAACCTCGTTGATACTCCACTCTCTCAGGCTGGACCTCACATGCATTCTTGTATTTGGTTCTGATGTTGCACAGATAAACAGCCACTAGCCAGCAAGAGGGACCTTGCTGGTGAAAAGACTGCAAATGATGTTGTATGAAGACAAATGAACAGCTCCAGTGTCCTCGCTCAACAGATTGCTACTCATTATAGGGAAAAATTTTCATTTCTAATTTGTAATGATCTAAGCCGAGGATGAAATGGGCCCTTGTGAAACAGTTAACTCACTACTGCGAGAGGTACGCCAGTTGAAATAACCTAATTGGCTGTGCGAGTATTGAAGAGGCTATTTTCAGAATATTGAATAAGTACTGTTTCAGCTTGAGTCACTCAGAAGCAGATCCTGAGGCAAGGGTTTGGTTGCCAGTATTTCACATGGTTGGGGATGCCAGAAAACACAAGAGGAAGAGGAAAGTGAGACAGAAAAGGGGAGAAAAGCAATCAGGGATATATTAGTAGGGTGCTGACTGCCATGGAAAGGGTGACCCAGCTAGGGACCCTCTGAGATGCTGAGGAAAACATGAGGCCGAATGGTTCCCATGCAGCCTGAGGAAATGAGGAGTTTACTCTCAACCCTGGTCCTCACTGGTGGTAGGGAGCTAGGTCTGGGAGTGTTGATGCTCAGGTACTCTCTCTAACACATGAGCATTCTCATCGAGACAGTCCTTATGTGGAGAGAGGAGGCGCATGATTCCTGTGCTCAGACCTGTCCGCAGGTGACTTCCAAGTAGGCTGGACGGAATGTCAGCAGAACACAGGCACCTGCTGCAGGAGCAAAATTCAGAGTTTTAACTGAACTCCCATGGTTTGGGTTCTGCCTGTAGCATGTGTTTTTTGGCCCTCAATATTTTCAAGGCAAGGAATTTGAAAGAACATCTCTAATTCCCACATCTCCCCAGGTTCATAATTTTTGTAAAAACATCTGGCATACTTGATCTATTTCCTCTTCTTTCCTGCACCCCAAAGGCATAAACCTGCAGGACCTGCCAGGAGTCAACCCAATATGTCTCTTCTCGTCCCATCCACATCAGGATGGCTGCCGTGTAGAAGGGCTTTGGTGGCCCCAAGCAACACTTGGGAGCAGAACAGTGCCTGTAGAGCAGACAGGCTGGGCAGCCCTGGCATTGGCAGAATTCCCATGTGTCTCTGTTATTCTTTAGAGCTGTCACTTGTGGCTAGGGAGCCAACTGTTTCCAAAACCCATAGGTAATAGCTGTATATTTATAGTGCTTAACAGTGTGGGAAGCCCCTTAGAATCTGGGCAGTCATAGGACTCTTCATATCTTGTGCCAGTTAATATTGTCAGTTTGACTGAATTCAGAGACTCCTAGAGAGATGATCGAGCCACTGGGGTCACTATACTATCAGTGGATTAACTGACTGGTGTTCAAAGCTAAATGTACTGGGGGGATCTAGTCACTCAGGGTGCACTGTTAGAGGCTATCTTTCTCTTTGGAGCTCTTCCCCTGTGCTCTGTTTTCCAGACACCATGGAGTGAGTAGCTTTGCTGCTGTACATCTTTCTGATCTGATTTCATGCCATGGAGCCAGATGCACATGGACTGAAGCCTCTGAAACTGTGAGCCACATTATGTGCAGTTGTTAAGTGATTTGGTCTCATGCATGGCAGAGTGGACTAATACATACCTCCAGGTGAACCAGTCAAGGAAGTGGTTCAAACCTAGCCCATTTTATAGGTAAGCCAACATAGGCCACATGGGGTGCGATATCCAGCTGAGCCAGTCTCTGGGCCTAAGTAACCCACTTTGCCACTGTGTATGTGTCCATCTGAGCAGCTAGGAGGCTCCTATGCACTTGGGCAGATCAGCAGCTGGCTATCCATTGTGGGCTGACAAGCAGGAAGTGGCTGCATGTTATGAGCACAAGAAAACTTGGAGCAAGTGATGGAGGGAGTGGAGAAGGAGGTGATTGTCACAGTGAATCATGCTTTGCTCTCACAATAATAGGAGCTGAGAAATAGTGAGGGAGTAATATACAGCACACAATGGAGGAGAGCGGGCGGGAAATTACATGGTTCATATTTAATTAGGTTAAATCCTATAATCCCTCAGGGAGCACAAAGGACGTGCGACGATGATTTCCATCCTCTCATCATCTCGGAGTCATGTTATTAAATGACGGAGAGAACAATGCAGCAGGGAAACAGAGAAAGAATTATGTGGTCAAAGAACTTAAAAGGAACGCATGGCTTTCTTGTTCCTCACTCTGCCTTCTTTCATGGGTGCCTCGGGCTGCAATTCTGGCCTTCCGTGAGGACACACATGTACATTTGCAGTGTGACTAACGCAGCGACAACACTGTGTACTGGACTCTACGCCCTTTAGGTGACAGATGGCGAAGAGGGAAGGAAAGCGGGTAGAGGGAAGACAATGACTGAAGGAAAGAGGAAGAGGAAGAGAGAATACAGCTGTTGGTGATTCTTAAAGGGTGAGTTGTGTCACCCACAGAAGTCATATGTTGGGCAGGGATATAGCTCAGCAGCACAAGCACCTGCCTGGCAAGCACAAGGTCCTGAGTTCGATTCCCAGTACCAAAAAAAAAAGCAGCCATATGTTAAAGTCTAACCCTAACCATGTGAGTACGTTTGTAAATAAGGCCTTTCAAGATGTAATTTAATTAAAATGAGTCCATTAAGATGAGCCTTGATCCAGACAGACTGATGTCCTTATGTAAACAGGGGAAATTGGGACACACAGATACAAAAGGGATGCGCACTCAGAGAGAACAGGGGGCTCGGAGGAAACTAAACCTGCTGGCTCCTTGATCATGAACTTCAAGGCTTCAGAACTTTGAGAAAATAAATTTCTGTTGCTTGAGTCACCAAGTCTGGTGCTGTGTTAGGGCTCCCCTAACAAACTGATACAGATTTTGGTACTGTGAAACAGGGTGCTGATGTAACAACTGCTTAACAATGTGGAAATGGCTCTGGAGTTAAGTTTGAGTTAGAGTCTGGATGAGTTTTGGGGTGCATGTTAGAAAAAGCCTAACTTGTGTTGAAGTGACTGTTATGGTTTGTGTCTAGATGTCCTCTCAAGTCCTCATGCAGTCATGGGGCAGCTTCCAGAGTTTTTGATTAATCCATGGTCCAATGCTGGGAGTATGGGTGTGAGTGCTACACCTGCCCCTGGGGCAGGTAGTTTGGGTACAATGTAAGACAGGGAATGAGGCTTGCTCTCTGCTGCTCCTCCCTTTTTGCTCTTGTTGCTTTTGCTATCTTCTGCTGCCATGAATTTTTGCCCTCTGAACATGCCACTCTGCCTTGGAGCCAGCCAAGTATGGACTGAAATCTTCAAACAGTGAGCTAAATAAACCTTTCCTTCCCTAATTCTGGGCATCAGGTATTTTGTCTCAGCAATGAGAGGAAAGTAACCAAGACAGAGACTATTAATAGAAATATAGGTGTTGCAATGGCTTCTGGTAAGATCAAAGATGGAAATGAAGACTGGGTTGTCAGACACTTTAGGGAAGGACATGTTATAAAGTAGTAAAGAACTTGGGTCAGTCATGTTCTAGTGCTTTGTGGAAGTAACTTGTGAATTAAGAACTAAGATATCCAGCAGAAATTTTAGAATATAAAATGTTAAAGCAAAGCACTAAAGTTGCAGCTGTTTTCTCTCTATTGCTTGTCGGAAGGTGCAAACGCAGAGGGATAAGCTGAAGAAAGAATCATCATACAAAAAGGAACCAAAACAGATAGACTGGGAAATTTCTTGGCCAATCCACATTACCAAAATAAGAAAGCATGTTCTGGAGAGAATATCAGTGTGGAATAGACAACCAGTTGATAAAGGGATTATGAGTGTGAGTTATGGATCCAATCAACCTTCTCAGCAGAAATTTCACCAAGCTGGGATGGAAAGGTCAGAGATGGGATGGATCAAAGGAATGATGTTAGTTTTCTGGGATCATACAAGATAGAAATATGTTGTGCTTCAAAGAAAAGAAAGAAAGAAGGATCTCAAAGGTAGAACAATCTCCCTTTCAGTTCCAGAGGGCAAGTATACCTCTTTCGTTCCAGCAACCCAGATCTCCTTCTCATCTTGCTTCTTAACGTGGGTCTTTATTTTGCTCTTTAAATTGTTTATATTTGGGGTCTCCTATATTAGTGAGACCATACAATATTTCAGCTTTTCTGACTGACTTAGTTCACTTGGCTTTGTGGTCTCATGATACGCATTTTCCTAGAAATGACTCGAATTTATCCTTCTTTATGGCTGAGTAGTACCTCGTTGTGTATAAACACTGCATTTTCTTTGTCTGTTCATCTACTGATGGTCATATGGACCACTTTCATGATTTAGCTAATGCAGGCTGTGCTGCTGTAACCACGAGTGTGCATTTCTACTTAAAGACTCCTCATTTAACACGTACTGCTGAGAACTCATACCTGAATAAAGCTTTGCTGTCACACTTTTTCTTCCTCTGACAGACACAACCCAGCATTCTTTCACTGGTGACACCAGGCAGGGCTTAAAGTTACCCGTGGGGACCAGTTGAAATGGAGAAATCACAGGCAAAAAGCACAAAACTGTGAACATGACATGAATTAGAAAAGAACATGTTTATACATAAGAGCTGAAATAGGAAGGCAGAGTGCCACCCTGTTCAGCCTCAGCTGGGAGTGGGTATACTGGTGACTCCAGTTTTCTTTTGCTCTGTGCATATCTGCATATCTGTGCAAAAGACTGATGTAAGTCTTAGTGAGTAGAAAGATTTGTGAATATGGAATCCACGAAAAGTGAGGACCAGTTGTACTTATTAGATGGCACTGCTGCCTCCCTGGCCCAGCCAGCACCATCTCCTCCCTGGGCTGCTGAGCGAGGTCCCTAACTGGCTTCTCTGCCTCCACTCTTCTCCTGTCATGCTCCCTGCAAATCCTTTCAGGACCCCCTCCAAGCAAGCAAGCAAGCAAGCAAGCAAGGAAACAAACAAACAGCCCTCCGATTTTCCACATAGCAGCCAGAATTAGCTTGTAAAAATAAGTACCACCAGTTTTTAAGCCTCCAGTGACTTCTCATTCCACTTAGGACAGGATCTAAACTTCTTCCCATGATGCACAGGGCCTATAGAATCAGCCCTGTCCAATGCCTTCTCCCCAACTCTGCTCTGCTCACCCCCTCTGGTCCAGCCCTGCAGACATCTGCTTGTCCTCAAGTGTACAAGCCGGTTCCATTGACCTGGGCTCTCTTCTGAGACAGATGCGCTCACCACCTCTCTGTGTTCTGGCCTCCATCACCTGTGTAATCAATAAATATAACCTCCCCATACAGGTGAACCTGGCCACCTTGTCTACAGTAGCCTCTTACTTTACCCCCTGCTTATCTACATTTTCCTGTCCGGAGGACTTATCACCAATGACATCTTCCTTGTCATCTTCTTTAGAGAGTAAGTTCCATGAAGGCTGAGACTTGCTGTTGTTGGTTTCATTTCTACTTTACTGCTGGTGCCCCAGGCACTCAGAAGCAGCATCTGGCCCAGAATAGATTCTCTGTAACTGAATGGCATTGGCCAGCCAGAGTATATGATACAGGAGAAAGGGCAGGAGACTTGTCTGGTGAGGTTACTGTCTGCACATGAGAGTGAGCTCCTTTGTCCACACACTGGCTGGACTGCTGGAGAAGTCCCCATGCTAGGCTCCAAGGCTTGCTTCTGCCCTATAGACACTTCCCCCAGAGCCTGAGGACATTCATCATCTGTAAGGAGGCTACAAGACAGCCAGCTAAGGAGGCAGGCCAGAGGGGCTGAGCTGGGTACTGGCAGTGGTGCCCTCACTTCTACTCTGCTGGACAAAGTGGAAGCTGAGCTCAGAGGTTCCTGCCACCTGAGGAGAAATGGATTCCATTTGCATCATGAAAGATTCAGGTTAGCCGGGTGTGGTAGCACACACCTATAATCCCAGCACTTGGGAAGCTGAGGCAGGAGGATTGTTGCAATTTTGAGGCCAGCCTGGGCTTCATCAGTGAGTTCAAGTCCAACCTAAACTGCATAGTGAGACCTTGTCTCAGAAAGACAAAATGAAAAATAAAAAAAGATTTAGGTCAGATATAAGAAAGGCATTTTGAGTAGGAAAGAGGTGCATTGCAGACTATGAATGCTGAGGGCTCTGCAGGTGGCTTAGATGTCCCTGTCAGCAGCAGCATCATGATGCAGGCCTTAGCCCTAGAGTGCAGAAGTGTTATAGGAAGCTGAGTTAGACAGAAATATTAAAAATATTATAGGCAGTCAGACAGGGCCAGGCCTACGGAGGAGCCAGTGTGGAAGATGAGATACCTTGCAGCTGTCGGGGAGACAGACACCCTCAGCTGTGACAAAAGATTAAACAGTGCACCCACATACTTCCCTAGGGGTGCACCTCGGGGACTGATATTCTAAATAGGTAGCAATCACCCTAAAAAAAGCCAAGAAGAGTCGCTAACCCAACTCCGTACTGAAAAGGTCCCTGTTCTTTATTCATGTCCTCTTGCTACTGACTTGCTTCCCCATTTGATCCCAATGTAACCAATTTTACCTAAATAATTATACTTGTAATCTTATTGGCTGACCATAGTTTTGTCCCACCTCATGCCCACCCAGTGAGTTCCCATGTTTTCCACTTTGGACCTGCCTCACCTTGTGGTTTTGCTCTATAAAAATCCCCAGAAAAGACAAGTTCCTGGGCAACCCACTCGGGCCCCCTTCTGTCCTTCTCTAGGGACAGAAGCTTTGTTTCCCTCAATAAATATATTCTGCTCTTAACCTCTATTGTTCCTAAAATTTATTCTTTGATTTTTAGAGAACACAAACTCATCCCTGATATTCAGGTTGGGAGTTTTTTCCCCTGTATCAGAAGAGTGTCCTGGGGCTGGGGCTGGGGCTTGATTCTCCAGTTGTCTCCCCTGAGCACAAGGTCAGAATTCCTTCTACTCCGGTGGGAATCCTGCAGTGGTAAGATACACTTTTCAATCATTTTAATTCCATATTAATTATTTAAAAGTGAGTCTGTCAATGAGTCTTTGGTTGACCAGTATTGCATGTCTATATCTGTTTTCATGAGAAGCCACTTTGAAGATATCAATATGTAATACAACCACCATTGTTAATTCCCTACCACTTTGTTTGTAACTCTGTATTGTCTGTATTGTGCTTGTGATATGTTGTAAAATGTTGTATGTCTGTTAATGTTTCCCTCCTTTTATCCTTAAAATAAAAAAAAAAAATAAAAAATAAAAGTGAGTCTTTAAAAAAAGCAGTGTCACAGTGGAGTAGAGATTGATTGTATAGGAGAAGGCGCTAAAGGCATGGTGGCCTGAAATGGCTCAGACAGCAGGAAGCCAGCTGGGGGCTCCTGCAGCCCCCATAGATCCACCAGAAGCCAAGGAGCAATTGCAAACTTCCCACATGACTGCATCTCTCTCATCCCTGTCCACTCGATGGTGTGCTGTTATGATTACAGAGCAAGAGTATAATATTTGCATAGCAACTGGCAACATTCCCTGGTGTCATAAGGGAGAGTGGGCAGGAGCCTGAGAGTGTGAGACCCGAGTGCTGGTTTAGCCCTCCTGAGCTCTCATGCCCACTGAGTACTTATGCCCATTGAGTGCCAGGTCTTTTATGTGCTTGGGAACATCATGATACAAATATTTCTAATAATAGCTGCCTTAGACAGAGTGCTCAGGGGAAGGCAGGCATTGTGCTAAGCACTTAGCTTACATAAGCTTATTTCATTCTCACAAGTTTATCAGGAAAATTTGGGCACAGAGAAATGTAGGCACTTGCCCAGATCAGACAGCTTGTATGGAGAAGAGTGGATTTCAGTTTAGGGCTGTGGGTCTCAGAGCTTTTATGTCACAGCAGCTGAGATCAGACAAGGGATGTGCCTCATATACATTTTGTATAGGAGTCATTACTTTTAATTATTGTTTTTATGTTTCCAACCCTTTCCCCTAATTGTACCCCTTCTGTTAAATTTTAGTACTGCAGATGTTCTGTAGGTCTGTGTGCGTATGGTGGTCCTTTGGAGGCTCATACACCGTGGTGATACGGGTGCAGGCCACAAAACCACGGGACTGTCTGAGGTCTCTTTGCTGTTGAGAACACATGTTATGGACCAGACTTAGGGAGAGTCTGCTATGTGTTTTCTGCAAAGTTTAAGCAATCTGCATGGAGCGGGCTATTCAAAAAGCCATTGTAGCTTTTATTTATCTTTATTTTGTATATCTGTTTATTTACGAAGCCTCTGACACTTTTATTTATTAGTTTTTATTTTTTGTGATACTAGGAATTGAACTCAAGACTTTGTGAATATGAGGCAAGTGGTCTACCCCTGAGTTACATCCCAGGCCTGTTTTATTAATTTCTATTAACATGTATTTATTGTACATGCTAATGGCATTCAGTGTGATATTTCCACACATGCATAGTGTGTACTGATCAAAGCCAACCTTCTTTCACCCCTCCTCTCTCTGCATTTTTTCCAGCCTCTATGAACCATTATTCCATTATTCGGGTTAACCTGATTTAGCTTCCACATGTGTGAGAGAATTTTCTGTACTTATCTTTCTGTATCTGGCTTATTTTACTTAACATAGCACTCTCTAGTTCCATCCATTTTGTTACACATGACAGGACTTCATTCTTCCCTATGATGAATGTTCTTTCAGCATGCATATATGCCACATTTTCTTTTCCATTCATCTGTCCGTGGAAACTGACGCTACCCAAGTAGTTTCAACAAGTGAAGGGAGTGAGACGCAAGGAGTAGTAATTTGCCTGAGCTGATACAGAAGGAACAATTGCAATTCAAGCCCTCTGGCTTCTGAATATACCTCCTTAACCGCAACACTGTCCCACCAGATTTCAGTATAAGCTGTTTTCACATATATAAAATGATTTGACACTTGCAAAAACCTTTCAGAGAAACATAAGCATCTTCTTCCTCATTGGATGTAAGAACAAACTAAGGCACAGAGAGAGAAAAAGGGAGATGCCCATGTATAAAGAGCCCTTCCCAGTCTTTGTCAAGGCCCAGGAAGTTATATTTGTAATCTTATGAGAAGCTGTTGGAATTCTAGTGAGTTAATTCCAATCTACCACGTCCAGTGCAACCCATGGTGAGAATAAAGACACTAAGGCGTATCTGTAGTTATGGGGAGCTGAGGGGTCCTAAGTCCAGCCGTGATGATGGCCATCTGCAACAAAGGCCTCAACCCAAGGTTTTATTCATTCATGAAAAAAGGAGTGGCTTGAGAATGACTGACTGTGAGGACCCTGGAAAGTATGTGAGTGCCATGAGCTGGGCTAGGTAGGAGGCTTGAAATCACCTCTGCAAATGTAGAGAGAAGGATATGCAGAAAGAGTAATCTGCATAACAAAATTGAGATAGTATCTAATGTTTTGGGGTCGGTGCTTCAGCTCTGATGTGTAATGCTTGAAGCCCCAGGAAGTCAGAGCCTCTATCTCGAGGCTCCATCCCAGCTGACAGTGTGGAGCATTGGCTTTTCATCCCACCTGGTCCTGGCTCACACATGGGAACAACGGGGGTCCAGGAAAACACGCCTGCTGTCTTCAAAGACTATCATCAGCATCTCATATATATATATCAGCTGGACTGCTATGCATTGCTTAAAGCCAGTTGATGGGATAAGGAAAGGGTCCTAGCCAGCTCTGTACATATCAATACATGGCAACAGGGTCAGGCTCAGCCAGAATGGAGAGTTGCCGAGGAGGTCCTCCACACCCATGGACTCCAAGCTAAGAAGCAGAGCACAGCTCTGCGTGGTAATTGTGGTTTAAGACCGCATGCATGCTCTGCACTGAGCAGATACATCTGACTTTTTCATTGTGTCTGGGCTTCACTGTCTCCCTGGCCCTTTGCTAGTTTCTACCCTTTGTGTGACAGAGTGATAGTCCTACTCACAGCCTATATATACTCTGCAGAGAAAGTTTCATCTCATTAGTCAAATTAAAACTTACTTCTGAACTTGGTGTATCTGTGTGATAGACTTCAAGTAAATTATTTTTATTTATAGCTCCCTGTCTTCCTGAAACTTAAGCAGCAAAGTTATTTGGCTCATAAAAAAATAAAAGAAAATAAAATACAGTGACACCTTGTGAAGCGCTGTAACTAATTAGGGAGACTTTCAAATTGCTGTTAATTCAAGACATTGAGATATGCACCAGCCACTGCCTGCAGCCAGCCCTGTTTCCAGGGAGGACAGGCTCATGCAGACTCCAAGCTCGGATTTCACATCAAGTGGAACAGTTATTTTGATTGGCTGAGTGAGCTCCAAAGTGCCAGATAATAAAATCTTTCAATTGCTATGTTGAGGCAGCTGTACTGAACCTGGAGGGAAGCTGGGTGACAACAGGGAGCTCTCCGCAATCCTGGATGTGGTGTGATCTACCCTCAGACACTGCCAGATGTTTATTCTGGAGCTGCCAATGGCTGGTCCAAAGCTTTGGGAGCTAGGGAAGGGGGAGAGGAACCCCTCCCCAAATGACAGCAGTGGAGGGAACAAGCCAGGCTTGCATTTGTTGGAAGCAGTTTTACTTTTTTTATTGCCTGTTAGCATTATTAATTTCTTTAGCTGAAGTAAGTGTAAATGTACAAAAGAGTTGCAAAGACAGGATAAAGAATTAGAGTTCGATGTCCATTTCACCTAATTTCCCTGAGCGTTGCCGTTTTATCTGACAGTGGTAGATTGCAGTGTTAGGGGCTCTTCCAGATGCTAGGCTACCGCTGTGAAGGAAAGCAGATGTGATGCCTGTTCCCACAGAGCACACGGTCGTGTGGGGAGACAGCACTGCGGCACACCCATGCTGGTGGTACTAGATGCTGTCTGTGGCCATTCCCTTGAGGCACGGAGTAGTAGCCTTTGCAGACAATGCTTGCAATCAGCCGGTTGTGTGAATGAAGGTGAGAATCATCCCCACGGCTCTGGAGAGCAGAGAGGGCAGGAAGGAAGGTCATGCTGTGTATGTAAGAGGCAGCTGAGGATACAGTCCTCTGGAGTGTGACTGACCCACCTTGGGCTCCTTATATGTGTGAGGTTTGCTGTGAGCCTCCCTGGGGGGTGATGAAATGGGGTGATGACTTTTCCTTTGGGTTGGTGTAAGGAAGGTGGGTGTAAATAAGTTTTGTGAAAAACTGCCCCGTGCTTGCTTTGCTCAGCATGTGGAATTGCTGAGTTATGGTGCCTGTGCTTATCACCTGGACTATTGCAGAAGCATCCATCCTCATCCACATACCTCTCTTCCCCGGGTGGTAGCCAGAAGGTGAAAGGGCGTCCCTTCCTGTTCTGAATGTCCCACAACCTCTTCCTCTTCCTCGGGCTGCCAAATGCCTTGTACTCTTCCATTCTGTCACTGCTCACACGTTTTCCCAGCCACTTTCTACCTCTCCGGCTCCTCGCTGTGCCTGGACTGATCCTACAACACAGCACACATCCAGCCTCAGACTTTTGCCCTCATTGCTCCCTCTGCTTGGAAATCTCCACCCTCCAGACCTCTGCCTGACCCACCCCTCACTTCCTGCACATCCAGCCCTCAAGGTCACCCACTGAGAAAGGTCCTTTCTAACCGTCTGATAGAAGCAGAACACTTTCTTCTGTTTGTCTTTCATGCACTTTTCACACATGGGTAAGTTATGGATTTAATTTTCTTCTCACATTTTTCAGAGCACTCTCCCCTATCCCTAATGCCTCACTCAGTACTTCACCCAAAGTGTGCATTTTAGTAATATTTGTAGGGTGAAATCTGTTTGAATTATTTTTCTCCTTACTTCCTTTCTTTTTCCTTCTTTACTTCTTCTCTTTCTGTTGAGCAGCTCCTTATATCCACCACTTCGCTTCTGACATATGAGGCAAGGGGTTCTCTTGAATGCTGTGGTTTTGACCCCACTTGTGTCCACCAAAACCGCTTGACCTTGCTGGAGGAGATGTCAGAGCTGAGATGGTGCACGTCGCCAGCTCTGTTGGGTCCAGAAGGAAACACCTGCTTCTCCCTTGTGTCTCCTCTGAGCCTAGGCATGATCAGGATGGCCGTGCAGTGGCCCAGACTCAGGTTCACTCACTCCAAGGTCCATTTTCACCTGTCACTTTCTTCTTGGCCTTTGTCATATATTTCAAGTCAGGAGAAAAATTTCTATCTTTCACGTGCTGAATCCACTCTTCCTCATTCCTCTTAGAGTAGTACAGGGGGAATGGCTAAGGGAGTGGGGCAGAGGTGGGGCAGGTGCACTAGATGAGTCTGACCAGTGTGTTTTATTAATGAGATGCTGAACTGTGTAAAGAAACAGGCATGCTTTTAGGGTAGGGCTTCTAGGCTGTCTGAGCCGCAGAGGGAAAACTCTTCCATGGGCCTCTATGTCTTCCAGTCCATTTCACCAGACAGTTCCAGAAGGCCTGGACTAGGCAGAAGTAAGCCAGAAAGCTGGAAGACCTGCAAGTAGACTTTCCAAAACCCTTTGAAAAGGTGACAGTTTGAGCACTCACCCATTGAGATTCATCCTTAGTAATGACGGCCACTAATTATTGAGCAGGATGTGTATTCTGGGCACTGTTAATATACACTGTCTTGGGCCAGAGATATAGCTCAACAGCACAAGCATCTGCCTTGGCAAGTGAAAGGTCCTGAGTTTGATTCCTAGTACAAAAAAAAAATTAAATTAAAAAAGGAAAACAGTAAAAAAGAAACATACACTATCTTTTTTATTATAAAGAGAAAAGAACACAAAAACATAAAGTCAAAAATAAAACAGCAAAAACCAATAAAAATGACACAGAATTTCCAAACAAGGTGATAGGAAATTGACAATAGTTGTTATATTGCATATTGTTATCTTCAGAGTAGTTGCTCAGATCATCAGACATAGGCAGGCAAGATGGACAAAACAATTAAGTATTAACT
>NW_004955493.1:5013898-5020230 GCF_000276665.1 Chinchilla lanigera | reverse complement strand
TATGCAAAGCTAAAAGTAGCAAAAAGAAAGCCAAAATACATTTTTTTCACCTGCAATCACATATACGTTTTCTATTTGAATGAGTTTGCTAGCATTTAAAAATTGAGTAACTTTATTTTTATATTTTATTTTGAAATATGGCAGCCTCACAAGAGACTGCAAAGTAGTGGAAAATATATTTTATACTACTGAGCCAGCCTTTCCCCCATGATAACATCTTGCATGGCCTGTGGAACATCATCAGAGCCAAGATATTGACATTGGCCCCATACTATGCAATAGACTACAGAAGTATCACATTTCACTGCTTTGTGCACGCACCCATTATTTTAATGAGGTGAGTTTTGAATTAAAAATATGCAATTTGGGTACTAATTAGAAAATCTGTGTTTGAGGACATGAAGCCTGATTTCAGTGGAGGAAAATTGAGTTGAACATGAGTGGAAGCTGCCTCTTTGTAGATGTCATGGAATCTGCACTTTGTCCCAGTTCTGAGTGAGCTGACCGTGCTTGTATACATTGCATTTTCAACCTCTAAGGATATTTGCATTTGTGACTCTGCTATCCTGCACCACATCTAGGGTCAAAGCAGAGTGTCACAGTGAAAGAATTACTTTAGGTAAGACATACCACCTTACAGATAATATATTGCTAGGCTGTGATAATCCAGTGAGAGGTTGGTTAACTGGAACAACTGTGAAGTGGGAAAGGATTTGTCTCATTCTTCAGGGCTCCAGGGTAGACAATCAGTGGTGAAAGCCAAAAGGTGATATTTTCATGCATCCTAAGGAAGGATTTTCTAGTAATGGGATCTAACCGGAGAAGTGAGGCAGCAAGGCACTGTCCTCAGAGGCTTTCAGTCACAGATCGAGTGGTCATCTGGTTTAAGAAGGGAGGAGATGTCTGCTATAAGGGGCAGGTGAGCAGATATTATTTCAAGACTATTTTAATGCTGAGATTCTTAGGTTCTTATTCCCTGGCTGGAAGATTGGAGATTACAAATGTGCTGCTGGTGGTGCACCTGTATGTGTTGTATATATTAGCTCGCTTAATCCTCCAAACAGCCATCTGGGCTAAGCACTATCGTTCAGCTTGTTTAAGAGAAAATGGAAACCCTTAGAGAAGCCGATTAGTCCATCTCAGCTAGTAAGTAACTGAGTCTGAATTCAAATTCCTTCTTCTTTAGCTTCAAAGTACCTGTACATCTCACTGCATCCCCCACAGAGACAACCTTTGGATGGAGTTGTTTCTCTACATCCTCATTTCTCTGAGGAAGAAGGGTATGTAAATTTATCAGCTGAAGCCGAGGGTTGTGTTGTGCCCACAGTACCTAGTCAGCCATAGGACTTACCTGAAGGAGTTGGAAACTAGCCAGTGTACAAAGGTGGAACAAACTGTACTAGAACCATCAGGAGTTTTGATTAAAAATGAGTAATCTCAGGCTCTATAAGTTGGATTTCTGGACTAGAGCCTAAGCATGAGCATTAAGGAGCTCCTTGGGTTATTTTGATTTTCAGTAAGAATGGAAACTGCCATTCTATATCAGCATTGGAATTCAATATGGTACATTGTGTAATTGTTTTCATTCACTTCTGTATTTCCTATTTCATTCACTTATTCTCAGAAAGATGATTGTGAAACAACATCTGTGTGCCAGAATTTGTTTGAGGCACTAAGGAATTTAAACTTATTAATCAACAAAATAGACTAAATAAACAAATAAGAATAAAGCCCCCACTCTCATGAGGCTTATGTAATATTGGGTGTGGTTTTACTTATGTTCCACTTAATTCTGTACCCCAAGATAGAAAAGAGAATTTAGGCTCTTTACAAAGCAGTTGAAAGGCAAAGGGGGAAATTGTAAAGTAGTTCATAAATAATGTTTGCTAGAACGGAATGGGAAAGGGGTACTTACTGGACTGGGTTTTCTTTTCTCCATGATGAAGTAGTCTAAAATCAGGCTGTGGTAATGCTTGTACTACTGTGAGTGTTCTAGAAATGACTGACTCGTCCAGTTGTGAATTGTAAGGCATGTGAATTACACCAATAAAAGTAAATTAATTAAAATTAATGAATAAGGTTGTGGAGAAGCCAGCTCACTCATACATTGTCATTGTGTGTGTAATTGGTACAATGCCTCTACAATATTGTTTGGCAACTCTCTCCAGAATGAAAGTGCACTTCAAAGATGAACCGACAATTGTTCTCTTGGGCTACCTACCAGAGAGAGGAAGGTATATCTTCATTTGGGAGCTTGTACACACATATTCACAACAGCTTTACACTCATGGCCTTAAAAGGGAAATTTCTCAGATGTGCTTCAAGGAATCAGTTATTAAACCATGGTACATCCACACCATGAAATACAGTCCAGTAATCAAAAGGAATAAACTACTAATGCATGCAATGACTTGTATGAACCTCAAAAATAGTGTGTTAAATTTTGAAAATATTTCAGAAAGAATGGTTGCATTTATGTGATATTCGTGAAACAGCTGAACTGTTGATATGGGTAGGGGGAGAGTGAAAGGCTGGCATGGATACAGAAGGACAGCACGAGGGAATCTCATGGGGATGCTATAATTGAGTATTTTATTGTGTTGGTCACATGAAGGCACAGACATAACCTAATTGCACACAAATACACATACAATGCACCTTTGCAAGTGCATTTACAACTGGTCAAGTCTAAAGAAGTCATGTGGATTGTACCAATGTGAATTTCTTGTGTTTAGTATTGCATTACACTTGTAGAAAATGTTAACCTCTTTGGAGGGTGTTGACAAATGACCCAGCAGACTCGCCTGTACATTTCTCTTCCATTCTCTGTGAATCTATAGTTATTTTACAAAAAAAAGTTTAAAAAAGTGATTGATAATCAACTTTTTCTCATTTAGCCAAAAAATCAACTACCATGTAAGTGTGTTTAGGATTTAAACGTTTGTGTAAAATAATCAAATAACTTTATATACCAACTTGCTTATATAGGCATAAACCATTTCTGAAAAGACAGGGAAGAAACTGGTAAGATATGTTTAAATTTAGGAATAGGAACTGAGGAGCTGGGGGATAGAGATGAAAAAAGAATTTTGAACCATATGAATATATTAACTATTGATAAATACATATGAAAAATAGTTTAATCTGAAGATTTCCACTTGGGTAAAGGGAAGCAGACATACTTTTCCATATTACTCATACCAATACAACCAGACATTATGTATAAAACAAACATAAGGAAACTCAGAAAGGTAGAGAGAAGGCAGATGGGCTTGGGAACTTGAACCTGAAGACAATAAAGTAGTGAGTTTCCCACAGTTTCTTTTTGCCTTATATATCCCAGACTATGTACTGGGAAAACCAGCAACTTGGAAATGCCAGTTGAAGAAAGTTCCAAGAAAAAGATTACTCTGGATAGCTCTCAAGAAGTCAGCAGCTGACAAGACAGAAGCTTTTTAGACAATAATTGTTGTGCTCCAGCCAAACACTATAAGAGAAATATCAAAACCCTAATGCGATTCTCACCAGCAAACACTGAGTGGAGAGCCCGGATTTCTACACTTCCCAGGCTGTAGCAAGGTTCACTAACTTCTCTGCCCAGGTGGTGTCTGAGGAGACCATGTGGGGAGTCTGGATTTTCACTCCCACCCAGTGGAATGAGGCACCCATTGAGTCCTCCCTGAGCTAGTCTCTGAGGAGGGTTGAGGGAGGGAGATGTCACCTTCCTAAAGATTAGTGTAAAAAGGAGACCTAGTAAAACACAGACTTAAATAGGACCTAGAGTTTCAGCATAATATTCCAATGGTCAGATATCAACCAAATATCACTCATTATACAAAGAACCAGGAGTGTCTCACCTTAAATTAACAAAGGCAATCCATATAATTCAACACCAAGATGACAGTTACATTAGACTTATCTGACAAGAATTTTCAAGAAACTGTTGTAAAAATGTGTTAGTGAGGAATTATGAACTTGGTTGAAAAAAGAAGGAAATCTCAAAAAAGAAATGGAAATCTACAGCAGACAAATGTAAACTATAAAGAATGAAATAGAAATTTCTCTTTTTCTTTATTCTTTTAAGGAGAAAAGAACAAAAACAAAATAACAAAAACAAAGACATAAACGAAACAACCTAAATGTAATATGATACAGAATTTCAAAACAATGTGATAGGAAATTAACAATGGTTGTTGTATTACATACTGTTATCTTTAGAGTGGTTACTCAGATAACCAGATCTAGGCATGTAAGATTGATTAAACAATTGAACATTAACTGTTCCTTTCAATAAACCAATAGAACTCAGTATTATAATTACCTTAGCTATCTTGTGTATATATACACTATGCATATTTTCCCTTCCTTCTTTCTCTTCTCCTTTTCCTCATCCCAGTTGTTCTTTCCTTTTGAACAGTTTTTTTCCCTATCACAATATCTATTGTACTTTTCAGATTTTATTTACTGTTTCAGGTTCGTATGCTAGGGAGGCAATACGATGTTTACGCATATGAGTCTGATTTATTTCACTTATGATTATGGTATCTAATTGCATTCATTTACCTATTAAAACCTCTAGTGTATCTTTCTTTATAGTTGAGTAATACTCCATTGTATAAAAATACCACATCTTTTTTTTCTCCATTCCTGAGTTGATGGGCATTTGGGTTGTTTCCAAGATTTAGCTATGACAAATTGCTCTGCTATAAATATGTGTGCACATATATTGCTGTGGTGTCATGTTTTCAGTTCTTCTGGAAAAATACCCAGGAGGGGAATAGCTGTGTTGAATGGGACCTTTAATCCTAGTTTACTGAGGAATCTCCAGACTGATTTTCACAGTGGTTGTACCAGTCTGCACTCCCACCAACAATGGAGAAGAGTTCCTTTTTTTCCCCACAGCCCTTCCAGTGTTTGTTACTGGTTGATTTCTTGATGATAGCCATTCTTTCTGGGGTGAAGTGGAATCTCAGTGTTGTTTTAATTTGCATTTCTTGAATGATGAATGATGTTGAACATTTTTTCATGTATTTATTCACCATTAATATTTCTTCATTTGAGAAGTGTGTATTCATCTCAGATGCCCATTTTTGGATTCTTTATATGTTCCAGATAGAAGCCCTTTGTCTGAGGGGTAGTTGGCTAAACTTGTTTCTCAATTCGTGGGTTTTCTTTTTACTCTGTTGATGATTTCTTTTGACGTGCAAAAATTTTTCATTAAGATGAGATCCCAGCTGTGGATTTTTTGAAGTATTTCCTGTGCAGTTTGATTTTTGTTCATGAACTTTCTGCTTACCTCTATGTCTTCAAGATTTCTACCTACTTTCTCTCCCAGGAGATTTAGTGTCTCTGTTTTAATATTTATATCTGTTATCCATTTTGACTTTAGTTTGGTGTGTGGTGATAGGCGTGGATCTAGTTTTAATCTTCGGCCTATGGAAAGCCAGTTTTTCCAGCAACATAAATTAAAGAGGCTATCTTTTTTTCCGGTGAGCTTGTTCAGCCCCTTTGTCAAAGATAAGGTGGCTGAGTGTGTTTGTGGTTGTGTCTGCATCTTCTAATCTGTTCCATTGATCCTCAGGTCTGTTTCATGCCTGCACTATGCTGATGTTTTCAGAGTAACTTTGTAGTATAATGTGAAGATAGAGATTGTGATGCCTCCTGCCTTATGTTTGCTACCCTGAATTGCTTTTGCTATTCTGGGTCTCTGCCAGTTCCAGATAAATTTTAGGAATGTTTTCTTGAGATCTGTGAGGTATACTAATGATATTTTGATCGAGATTACATTGAATCCGTATAATAACTTTGGGAGTGTGTCCATTTTCACAATGTTGGTTCTCCCTATCCACAAGCAAGGAATACCTTTCCATCTTCTGATACCCTCTTTGATCTCTTTCTTCAGAGCACTACAATTTTCACTGTATAGACATTTTACGTCTTTTGTTAGATTGATTCCTAAGTATTTCAACTGTTTGGATGCTATTGTGATAGGTATGGTTTCCCTAATTTCTCTGTCTGTGTGTTTGTTGTCTGTGTACAGGAATGTTATTGATTTTTGAGGGTTGACTTCATATCTAGCTACACTACTGAATTTGGTTATTAACTCTATAAACCTGTTGGTGGAGTTTTTGTGGCATTCTATACAGAGTATCATGTCATCTGCAAATAATGATAATTTCACTTCTTCCTTTCCTATCCTTATTCCTTTTATTTCTCTCTCTTGTCTAACTGCTCTGGCTAATGTTTCCAGAACTATGTTGAATGGGAGTGGTGACAGTGGGCAGCCTTGTCTTATTACTGATTTTAAAGTGAAAGCTTTCAGCTTTTGTCTA
>NW_004955493.1:5001405-5013149 GCF_000276665.1 Chinchilla lanigera | reverse complement strand
TTTTTTTGAGAAGATTGGCTAGGGATTTATCAATTTTATTTATTTTTTCAAAGAACCAACTCTTTGTTTCATTAATTCTTTGTATTGTTTTCTTAGTCTCAATTGTATTGATTTCTGCTCTGATCTTTATATATAATTTCCTGCCTTCTTTGGGCTTTGCCCTTGACTTGCTCTTCTTTTTCAAGCAGCTTGAGGTGCATCGTAAGATTGTTTATTTGTGCTTATTCTATTTTCCTGATGTTGGAATCCATTGTTATAAATTTCCCTCTGAGGACTGCTTTCATTGAGTCGCACAGGTTCCAGTCTGTTGTATCTTCATTTCTGTTTGATTGTAAATGTTATTTAATTTCTTCTTTAATTTCATCTGTAACCCATTGGTTGTTTTGGAGGGTGTTATTTAATTTCTGTGTGTTTATGAAATTTTTGCTATTTCTTTTGTCAATATTTTCTAATTTGAATGCACTATGGTGCCTTATAATATGCATGGGATAAATTCAGTTTCTTTGCATTTACTTAAAGCATGATCTATGTGCTAGTATATGGTCTATTTTGGATAATGTGCCACATGTAGCTAAGAGGAATATGTATTTTAATGTTGCTGGGTGGATCACTCTGTAAAGGTTTACTAAGTTCATTTGTTCATACATTTGATTTAGTTCTGTTATTTCTTTGCTGATTTTTGTCTAGCTGATCTATCTCTTTGTGACAATGGGATGCTATCATCCACTGTTACAGTTATGTTACTGCTCATTTGACTTTTCATGGCTGTTAAAATTTGCCTTACATAGTTGGGTGCTCCTACATTTGGTACATATATATTTATGACTGTTATCTCTTCCTCTTGCAGTTTTCCCTTAACAAGAATATAGTGACCTTCTTTATCTCTTTTGATCATTATTGGTTTGAAGTTCACATTGGCTGCAAACAGAATAACTACTCCTGCTTTTTTCTGGGTTCCTGTTGCATGAAGGATTGTTTTCCAACCTTTGACTTTTAGTCTGTGGATTTCCTTTTCAGTGAAATGTGTTTCCTGTATACAACATTTTGTTGGGTTTTGTTTCTTGATCTACTCTGCCAGTCTGTTTCTTTTTTTGGTGAATTGAGGCTACTTATATTAATGGTTATTACTGACATGTATTGACTTAACTTTGTCATGTTATTTTCCTACTGTTGGTTCTGTACTTTCCCTTTCTGTGTAATTGCTTACCTTGCTTGCTGGTTCTTTTCTATTGTTCTTGAGATTGTGGTCATTTTGATCTCTTTGTAGGATATCTTTCAGTACTCTTTGTAGGGTTGGTTTGGTGGTCATGAATTTCTTCAGCTGATCTTTTCAGGGAAGTATCTTATCTCTCCATCAGTCTTGAAAGATAGCTTTGCAGTGTACAGCAATATGGGTTGGAAGTTATTTTCTTTCAGGACCTGAAATACTTCACTCCAAGCTCTCCTTGACTGGATGGTGTATGTTGAAAAATATACTGTGATTCTGATGGGTTTTCCTTCATAGGTGATCTGTTTCTTTTCTCTAACAGCTTTTAATATTCTGTTCTTTTGCTGAATTTCTGGGATATTGACTATTATGTATCTGGATGTGGTTTTATTTTGGTTATGGTTAATTGGGGTTCTATGTGTATGTCATATTCTTTTCCCATACTTGGGAAATCCTCTGCTATTTCTTCTGCAAATAGTCTTTTATGTCATTCACGTTGTCTCCTGCTCTTTCATTGACACCTATCTGTCTTATATTGTTTTTCCTTGCCTCATCTTGCATCTGTTGAATTGTTATTTCTTGGTTCCTTGTTATTTTTAAGAGTTTTTTCTTTTCATGATTACTACCTACAATTCTGTCATCGAGGTCTGAAAGTCTGTCTTCAGTTTTGTTCAAGCTGTTTTGCCAGCTTTCAATGGAAATTTTAATTTCCTGAATATCTCTTTGAGTGTGTTTTATGCATTCTAATTCTTTCCCATACTGTTCATTCAAGGTTTCTACCATGTTTCTGTGCTCCTCTATTTTTTATCTATCTCTTCTTTTGATATGCTGAGGAATTCTTTTATTATGGTTGTCATTTCTTTTTTTACCTGAGCAGTTATTTCTGATCTGATTCCCTCTGTAGCCTGATATAGTTGGTTATTTACTTCATTTGCTATCATTTCAGAAATTTCAGGTGAGTGACTTCCATGTTCTTCAATGCTGATGTTTCCTGAACTTGTTCTGGGTGGGGTGTTTGGCTGAGATTGAATTTTGCTCCTTTTTTTGGTCATTTTCAAAGCTCTCAATATGTCCCAGGAGTCGAGGTCATTTCCACAGTGTCAGTAGAAATAAATGCTCAGGTAAAAATAGAAATGACAGCCATAATGAAATATCATGAAAAACATAAGGATATTTACTCTGTCCATTGTACAATAAATATTCAATGTTGTGCTACCAGTAGAAGTTCTTACCAGGGTAACAAGACAAGAAAAATAAATATAAGGCATACATATCAGAAGAAACAAAACTGGCACATTTTGTAAATAAAATGACATTTTACACAGAAATCTCAAGTAATCTAGAGACAAAAATAAAAAATTAATTCAGAAAAGTATCAAGATGTAACATCAACATACTGAAATAAATTATATTTAAATATATAAGCAATGACCACAAGGAAAATGAAGTTAAAACACAAAACTATTTACAGATGCACAAAAATGATAAATACTTTAGTACAAATCTAACAGAATATGATGAAATTTATATGTTAAAATTATAAAGTGCTTTTAAATCAAAGGAGATCCAAATAAGTGGGTAATTTATGCCTATCACTTAAAAGATTCAATGCAGCAAAGATGTCAACTTTCAAATTAATATGTGAGCTCAATGAAATTCTTCTCAAAATCTCAGTAATTTAATATATACAGAAAAACAATTTAAAATTTATTTGGAAGGCAAATCACTGAAATAGCTAAGACAGTTCTAAATGGAAAGGTGAAATAAGAGAACTCACTCTGCCTAATTATGAGATTTATTATGAAAAGCTACACTAATAAATATTTTTGATACTGGCAAAGGGATAGAAATATAATTCCATGGAACAGAACAAGTAATTCAGAAATAGCCTCTAACAAATATGGTCAGCAAATTTTTTGACAAAAAGGAAAAGTAGTTTGATGGATGAGAACCATTGTTTTCAGCAAGTACTGCTAGAACATAGGCAAAGAAAGGAACACCCACTTAAACTGTTTGCCCTACACAAAAATTAACTCTAAAGTTTTATAGATTTAATGTAAACTGTAAAACTATAAAGCTATTTGGAAATAACATAGGATAAAATTTTCTAACCTAGAGCTTGCTTAAGAGTTCTTAGGTGTGACACCAAAAGAACGGGTCATTTTAAAAAAATCAATAAACTCAACTTCATCAAAATGAAAACCATTTACCCTCTAAAAGACCCTATCAAGAGGATGAAAAGACAGGCTGTATACTGGGAGAAAATATTGATAAACTACAAATATATAACCAAGGACTCTCCTCTCGGATACATTTAAAAGTTGTCAAAATTCAACAGTAAATTTTTCTAAAGCAAAGAATGCAACTGGAAAATAGGTAAAAGGTAAGCTCACCCATTTTAATAAAGAAGGTATAAAAGATGGCAAAGGAACATATGAAAAGTTTTTCACATTGCTGGGAAATGCAAATTAAGAATACAATGAACTATCACTACATACCTACTAGAAGAGTTAGATTTTTATAAAAAGTGACAAACAGAAAATTATGGGGATGTTGTGGACCAACTAGGTCATCCGTATCTTGCTGGTGAGAATGTAAAATTGTCCAGTCACTCTGTTAAATCATTTGCAGTGCTTTAAAACAAAACAAAACAAAATGAAAAAAACCCCTAAGTATCCTTACTATACAGTCCAACAACTGCACTCCCAGCCATTATCCCAAATGATTGAAAACTTACATTCACACAAAAGCTGTACCTGACTATTTGTAGTAACACTTGTACTAGCTGAAAATTAGAGATGAAATATCTTCTGTGCCAGGGATATAGCTCAACAGCACAGCACCTGCCTGGCAAGTGCAAAGTCCTGAGTTAGATTTCTGTTACACAAAAAAAAACCAAAACAACTTCTGTAAATGAATTGGTAAATCAGCTGTGGGCAAATATTCTGAAGAATACTACACAGTAATAAAAATAAATGAGCTATGGGTACATGTAGTAACTTAGATGCATCTCAAAGGAGTTATGCTGAGTGAAAAAACCAATGTCCAAAGGTCAGTTAGTGTAGTAGTGATCTTTCCCTCACTATAAAAAAATACCTGAGACAGTCAACTTATAAAGAAGAAAGTTTTGGAAGTTCCATTCTGTGACTGGCTACCCCATTACTTCTGAGCTTGTGGAGCAGTAGTGCATCATACAGAGGGGCATGTGATGAAACAAAACCAGTCACCTCAGCACAAGCCAGGGGACAAAGGAAGGGAAAAAGAAGGGGGTCTCACAATCTCCTCTGAGGGAACGCTCCCAATTGCCCAAAGACCTTACAGTAGGCCCCACCTCTTGTAAATTCTACCACCTCCCAATAGCACTGCCCAGGGGCCCAGACCTTCAACATGTAAGCCTTCGTGGATATTCAAAACCCAAACTCTAGGGCCAGAGACAGCTCAGTGGCACAAGAACCTGCCTGGAAGCTCAAAGTCCTGAGTTCAATTTCTGTTACCATAAAACAAAAAACAAAAGAACCCAAACTCTAGCAGACACTATGTTGTTCTATTTCACAGCAGCCTCGAAATATCAGTATCACCTAATGGGAGAGCAGAAGAATGATTTCCCAGGGTTAGAGTGCCTGCCGAGATTGAGGTGTTGGTGGTGGTGATGGAGGGTCAGACTATGGAGGAGCATCAGGAGGGAGTTGTCATGGTGATGGGATTATTCTGTCTTGGGGGGATTGCAGTAATCTATACTTGTAATATAATGACAGAAATCTGTATACACACTTACCAGTGTCACACTGCTGGCTTTGATTTTGTGCTATAAGAATATAAGATGTAAGCACTGGAGGAAAATGGGTGAAAGATACACAAGACCCCTCTGACTATGTCTGCAACTTTCTGTGAATTTTTCATTAGAAAGCAGTTAAAAATTGCAACCAGCTAGGTATTGGAGACACTTGTCATGAGCAACTCAATTAAGGTTTTCATTGAGTATCTACTGTGTGCCTTACTTGGGTCTTTAAATGAACTCTGATAGGGAGATATACCTGAGATAGTAGATACTGGGATGAAAGATATATTTAGAACGTAACTGCTTTGAAGACCTGAAAGATTCTCACAATGAGACATGAGTTATGCTGGATTTGGAAGGTGTTTTTTCAAGTAATCTTGGTTGGGTTTTATAAGAGAAAGGAGATTGTTATGGTTTGTATCTAGATGGTTATGGTTTGTATCTAGATGTCCCCCGATGCAGCCATAGGACTTTTACAGAGGCGGCTGAATCTAGAGTGTGTGATGCGGGGATTAAGGGGTGTGATTAGTACATCAGCCCACTGATGGGTTTGGCGTAGTTCTGGCTGTGATTAAGGGTGTGAGTGCTACACCCGCCCTAGAGTGGGTAGCCTACATACAATATAAGGAACAGAAACAGTTGTCTTGTCTTCTCTTGTGGCTTTTGCTGTCTTCCACCACCATGAACAGTTGCTCTCTGCCATGTGCCACCCTGCCTTGGGTCAGCAGATTATGGACTGAAACCTCTACATGCTGTGAGCTAAACAAACGTTTTGTCCTTTAATTTTAGGTGTTGTGTATTTTGTCTCAGCAACAAGAAAAATAACTAAGACATGGATCAATATGTGAAAAGAACCAGAAGTCTAAAGTATGAGTCCCAAGCAGAAAAGGTTCAATGATAAACACATGTGCTGGGATGAAGAATGTGGTAAGAGAAAAGTATGCTAGGAAGATGTCTCGGTTACTTTTCTCTCATTGCTGAGACAAAATACCTGATGCCCAAAATTAAGGAAGGAAAGGTTTATTTAGCTCACAGTTTGTGGAGGTTTCAGCCCATACTCAGCTGGCTCCAGGGCAGAGTGGCACATGGCAGAGGGCTACAGTCCATGGCTGTGGAAAATAGCAAAAGCAGCAGGAGCAAAAGAGGGGAGAGGCAGAGAGCAGGCTCTTTCCCTCCCTCATATTGTATGCAAACTACCCACCCCAGGGTGGGTGTAGCACTCACACCCATAACCCCAGCATTGGATCATGGATCAATCATGAACTCTAGAAGCCCACCCCATGACTGTATGAAGCTTTGGAGGGATATCCAGACACAAACCATAACAGAAGAGAAAGACTGGAAAGGCTCTGGTCATCTCTGGGAATCACTGTTGCCAACACTACCCTAACATAAGGCTGCATCTGAACAGATCACTGGCAATTCTTTGAATGGGTCAATCTCTCTCTGGCTTTTAGCCCTTTGCAGACACTGTGTGGTCTATCTGGCTAGCTTCTAGTCAGTCTTTAGTTTTCAATCTATATGGTTCTTCTCCCAGGAAGCATCCTATGACTTATTCTCATCTGTGGGTTAATTCCCTGGCCATGTTTGTACCAGCTATTTTCCCTTCCATGAAATTTTCACTGGAGGTCGATGCATATTGATAGTTAGAAGGTGAGAATGGAGAAGATGTATGTATGTATAGAAGCAGGACTCCCATTCCTTGGTATAAAACAAAGAAGTTTGCTTATGTGTGTTTTATATCTGCCTGTGCTTATAAATACATAAAATACTTCTGGAATGATACCCATGAATGTGATAGCACTTGTTTAATTCCAGGAATGAGTTTAATGCCAGAAGATAAGGCTGGGTTCTGAGCAAGATATTCAGGAATGTACACTAGGGTGATGGTTTTGTTTGGGTTTCTTTGGTGTAGATTCTAAGACAGGTCTTGGACTCAGGTTGTTTTGTTTGGAGGTGTCTCAGGAAGTCCAAAGGACAGAGTGGAGAAGGTGAGACAAAGAAGGGAGAGAGGCTGATAGAAGGTGTGTTCATGGGCATGTTACTGCTTAGGACCCTGGGGCTCAGTCCTTTGGGGTACTGCTAAAGAGCCAACTTAGCATCATCCTACTGAATTTCAGGTCAGCAGGATAAGTGCTCACTGACCCTGCCAGCCTCTGTTTATACTCACACCATGTGTTTGTGCTAGACTAATTGCACAGTGCAATGTAGGAGAAAGACTGTAAAGGAGGAGTCTCCACCTTTCTGTTGGGGGTTGTGGTGAGAAGCTGTGAGTCTGCTCAACAGCTGAGAACTCAGGTGGATGGAGAGCTACAGACAGGCAATGGGTAGCATCTACTCAGGAAAGAGCCATACAGCCAGTGTAGCCCACATACGCATGAGAACGGTTTGATTCTTTTGATGATCTTAGAGGCACGTTTCAGAGTCCAAATTCTGACAGCAAAGAGTAGCAGGCAGAATGTTCCTCGGGAGATCAGCCTCATTTTGAGGTAAACAGAGAAAGGATATTATCTCCCCTCTCAAGATGAATAGGCTGAGGCTTAGAGACCTTGTGGAACTTGCTTGAGAACACCCAGTTCGGTTCTCTTTTATTTTGAAGAGCAAAAAAAAATACAAATCACAATAAAACAGAGCTTTAAAACTGGTTAGTGGGAGAGTTACAATAATTAATACATTGCATATTGTTATCTTCATAGTAGTTCTTCAGAGTACAAGATATAGGCATGGTATTTTGTCCAAACAATATTAGCAGAAATTTTTCTTTTCACTGAACTAAAAGAAATTAGTTGTGTAACTGTCTTAACTATCTTGTGTATAAATATATATTTTTTCTTCTTTTCCTTCCTTTTCCCTTTTCCCATCACAGTTTGTCTTTTCTTTTGAATGCTTCTTCCCAACTCACAATATCTATTGTACATTTTGGGTCTTATTTACTAGTTCAAAGTCTCACACTAGTGAGACAATACAATGTTTACAAATGTCTGTCTAATTTATTTCACTTCTGAGTATGGTCTTAAGTTGCATCCATTTACCTATAAAAGTCTCAAGTTTATCTGTCTTTATGGCTGAGATCTTTTCTATTCATTCTTCTGTTGGTGGGCATTTGTATTGTTTCCAAGATCTAGCTATTACAAATTGTGCTGCTATAAACATAGGTGCATATATATCGCTGTGGCATGATTTTTTAAAATTATTTTGGATGATACCCAGAAGGGGAATAGCTGGGTCAAATGGTACCTCTAACTGTAGTAATTTTAAGGGATCTCCACACTGATTTCCACAGTTCTTGCATCAGTCTACACTCCCACTAACAGTGGATAAGGATTTCTTTTTTCCCACAGCCTCTCCAGCATTTGTTATCAGTTGAGTTTTTGATGATAAACATTATTTCTTGAGTGAGACGGAATCTCAGTGTTGTTTTAATTTACATCTCTTGAATGACCAATGATGTTGAACATTTTTTTATGCATTTATTTACCATTTATATTTCTTCATCTAAGAAGTTTGTATTCATCTCTGTTTTCCATTTTTGGATTGGGTTTTTGAATTTGGAGGGGTCTGATTTTTCTCAATTACTTATATGTTCTAGGTGTAAGTCCTTTATCTGAGGAATAGTTGGCAAAATTTTTTTTCCCATTCTGTGGGTTGTTTTTTCACTCTGTTGGTCATTTCTTTTGTTGTGAAAATCTTTTTTAATAAGCAAGGTTCCATTTGTTGATTCTTTACAGTATTTCCCTTGTAGTCTTGAGGGTTTTTTTTCATAAGTCTCTATCCACCTATTTCTATGTCTTCAAGATTTTACCTATTTTCTTTTCTAGTAAATTTAGTGTTTTCATTTTAATATTTAGATCTCTGATCCATTTTGATTTTAGTTTAGTGCATCATGATAAATACGGATCAAGTTTTAGTCTTCAGCATGTAGGGAGCCAGTTTTTCCAGCACCATTTATTAAAGAGGCTGTCTTTCTTCCAGTGAACATACTTGGTGCCTTGTTAAAGATAAGGTGGCTGAGTGTGTTTTGGGTAGCATCTGCATGTTCTATTCTGTTCCACTGAACCTTAGGCCTGTGTTTTTTCCAAAGCATGCTGATTTTATCACAGTAGCTTAGTAGTACAATTTCAGATCTGGGGTTGTAAAGCCCCTGACTTGACTTTGTTGCCCAGAATTGCTTTTGCTATTCTAGGTCTCTTCTGGTTTCAAATGATTTTAGGAAAGTTTTCTGTAGATCTATGAAGTATGATAATGGTATTATGATTGGAATTACATTAAATCTGCATAGCAGTTTTGAGAGTAGGGGCATTTTCACTATGCTAATTCTTCCTATCTAAAAGCAAGGGAAATCCTTCCATTTTCTGATACCCTCTTTGATCTCCTGTTTTAGGATACTACAATTTTCACTGTACAGATCTTTTACATCTTTTGTTAGATTGATTCCTAAGTATTTCTTTTTTTAGATGCTATTGTGAATGTTGCACTTTCCCTAATTTCTCTCTTTGTGAGTTTATTGCTTGTGCACAGAAATGTGATTGATTTTTGAGTGTTGATTTTATATTCTGCTACATTGCTAATTTGGATCTTAAATCTATAAGTTTTTTGATGGAGTTTTTGGGGTCTTCTATGTACAGTATCATGTCATCTACAAATAATGATAGTTTAGCTTCTTTATTTCCTATCTTTACTTTTATTTCTCTCTCTTGTCTAATTTCCATGGGTAGTATTTCTAGAAGTACTTTGAATAAATGTGGTAATGATAGACATCCCTGTCTTTTTCCTGATTTTAGGGTGAAAGCTTAAATTTTTGATCATTTAATATGATATTAATTGTTGGTTTGCCAAAGATGGCTTTTATAAGATTGAGGAAAGACCATGTATCCCAATTTTCTGTAAGTTATATATATATATTTTTAATCGCGAATGGGCATTGGACTTTGCCAAATGCTTTTTCTGCATCTATTGACATGCTCATGTAATTTTTGCCTTTGGTTCTGTTAATAAGGTGTATTACATTTACGGATTTGTGTATGTTGAACCATGCCTGCATTCCTCTGATGAAGCCTACTTGGTCATGGTAAATGATCTTCTTGATGATTTGCTGCATTCTGTTTGCCAGTATCTTACTGAGGATAAGATATCTATGTTCATTAGGGAGATTGGCCTGTAGTTTTTGTTTTGTTTTGTTTTGTTTTTTTGGTTGAATTTTTCTCTAGTTTTGGAATCATGGTAATACTTGCTTCCAGGAATGATTTTGGAAGTACCATTTCCCTTTAAATTTCCTTAAAGAGTTTCAACATTAGAAGCATTAGTTCTTCTCTAAATTTCTTATAGAATTCAACAATGAATGTGTCAGGGCCTGGGCTTTTATTTGTAATTTTTTAATTACATTTTCAATTGTACTGGCTGATATCAGGTTATTTAGACTTTTTATATCTTTTTGGTTTAGTTTTGACAATTTGATTGTGTCTAGGAATCTGACCATTTCTTCTGTGTTTTCCATTTTATTAGAATATAGGTTCTCATAGACAGTATTGATGATCTGGATTTATGTGGGATCTATTGTGATTTTCCCCTTTTACTTCTCGTTGCTTGGACTTGTGTTTTTCTTTCCTCTTTTTGATGAAATTGGCTAGTGATTTATCAATTTTATTCATTCTTTCAAAGAATCAACTTTTTTGATTCATTGATCCTTTGTATTATTTTCTTAGTCTCTATTGCATTTATTTCTGCTCTTATTTTTATCATTTCCTCCCTCATATGAGTTTTTGATTTGATTTCTTCTTCTTTTTCTAGAAGTTTAAGGTTAAACATTAAGTTGTTTATTTGAGCTCATTCTGTTTTCCTGATGTGTAAGTTCATTGCTACAAATTTCCCTCATAGAACTGCTTTCATTGTGTCCCATAAGTTTGAGTATGTTGTATCAGCATTATCATTTAATTGTATGTACTGTTTAATTTCATCTTTAATTTCCTCTGTGACCCACTGGTTATTTAGGAGGTTGTTGTTTAATTTCCATGTGTTAATGTACTTTTGTGATCTCCTCTGTTGTTGATTTTCTGTTTCGTTGTGCTATGGTCAGATAGTATGCATGGGATGATTTCAATTTCTCTACATTTACTTAAACATATTTTGTTGGCTAATGTGTGGTCTATTTTGGAGAACATCCCATGTGCAGCTGAGAAGAATGTATAGTCTGATGTTTTGGGGTGGAACACCCTGTAGACATCTCCCAAGCCCCTTTGTTCACAGGCTTTGCTTAATTCTCATATTTCTTTGATGATATTTTGTCCAGTTGATCTTTTTAATTGTGAAAGTTGGGTATTAAGGTCCTCCAGTACAATTGCATTAGTGTTTATTTGTTTTTTTCCTGTCTGTTAATATTTGTTTGATGTAGTTGATTGAACCTGTGCTTGGTGCATAAATATTTATGATTGTTAGCTCTTCTTCTTGGAGTTTTCCCTTAATAAGTATGTAGTGACTTTCTTTGTCTCTTTTGATCAGCTTTGGCTTAAAATCTGCATTGTCTACAAATAGAATAGTTACCTCTGCTTTTCTCTGGGTTTCTGTGGAATGGAGAATTGTTTTCCATCCTTTGACATTTAGTCTATGAATTTCTTTTTGGATTAAATGTATTTCTTGAATGCAGCATATGGTTGGATCTTGCTTCTCTTGATCCATTATGCTGGTCTGTTTCTTTTGATTGGTGAGTTGGGACCATGTATGTTGATGGTTATAATTGCATTGGCTTATTTTTTCATGTTCTTT
>NW_004955493.1:4961725-5000807 GCF_000276665.1 Chinchilla lanigera | reverse complement strand
ATTAATTGGTCATGGCTATTTGGAGTTCTATTTGCTTCATTTAATTGCATGTCAAATTCTTGATCCTTGTTTGGGAAGTTTTCTGCCATTATTTCTGTGAAGAGGTTTTTAAGGGCTTTTGTGTTGTCTCTAGTTTTCTCACTGATTTCAATCAATCTTATGTTCTTCTTCTTTGCTTCATCATGTAGCTGTTGGATTGATTTCTCATAGTCTTTTGTTATTTTTAAGATATAATTTTTAAGATATCTTTTTTTCCTGGTTGTCTTCTAGATCTGATATTTTGTCCTCACCTTCATTCAATCTGCTGTGTATACTTTCAATGGTGTTTTCAATGTCCTGGATTTCCGTTTGGATCTGTTTTATTGATTCCATTTCTTGTCTATGTTTGGCATTCATGATTTACATTGTTTTCCTGAGCTCCTCTATTTGTTTATCTGTGCCTGCTTTAATGTTTTTCATTTTGATCATCATTTCTTTTTGCACCTTAGAGTTTATTTTCTTGATGACCTCTTTCATTTGCTTTTTCACTTCTGCTGCGATCATTTCAGAGAGTTCCATTTGTTGACTTCCAATTTCCTCTATCTCTTTGTGCTCTGGACTTGCCCTGGGTGGGCCGGGCATTTGGGATTGCATTTTGCTTCTTCATCTTCTCAGTTTCTATTTTGTTTTGTTTTCTGTGCTGGTGCTTGTAGATTTCTTATGTTAGATAGCCTTATCACTGGTGTCAAGGCTTTTCTAGGTGTCTGTTCCTCTGGGTATCTTTTAGATGTACGCAGTTCTTGGTCTTTATGTCTACTCCAAGAATCTACCTTCCCAATATATTAAGAATGAAGAGTTGCTACCTATTTGAATTAAGGCCCATTCCTTTGGTACTGGAGTACAGTGATGCCTATGACCCCTTACAATCACAGTGCTGTCATATGGGGGAAAACTGGTCATAGTATATATGATATCCTGGTTAAAGTAGTTCAGTTGACAATAACAATAGACTGAAGTACAGCCTGACTGCTGAGAAACTGTGGTAATTATTAGCCTGATGTCTATAACCATAGGAACAAGGTTTACAGATATATACTATAATCCAACTTATACCAGGAACTTATATGCAATGATTTTCCACTTAGTAGAGTGATTTTACCTTGTTGTTGAGGGGATGCAGGAGGATAGGGGTAGGATGGAGAGAGCAATGAGGTTAAATATAGCAAGAGCAAGACTGGACGGCACAGGATGATTGTCTAGGTTTTGGGTAATTGTGGGACACAAGAGGGAAAGATTGGAGGAGAAGGCCTAGGAGTTTTGAAGTGAGCTAGAAAGAGAAGAGACAATGTTTACTCACATGTAGGTATCATCAGGTGGGGTAGTTGACAAAAGAGAGGAAGAGGATGAGTAGAACAAAACATAAAGAAGGGTTAGAGATCTAAATCATGAATGATAGAAGAAGGATGAAAATAAAAAGGAAAAGAAAGAAAAAACGAAGAAAAACAAAAACAAAGTAAAAAACCAGGTAAACAAAAATAACCTCACACACAGAGAAAACAACAGCATACAGAATAAAAAACCAAAACAGGACAAAACAGAACAGAGAGAAAACAAAAAGAAAGAAAGAGAAAACAAACAAAAAAGAAATGAACAATGAAGACAAACATACAGAATGAAAAACAAAACAAAACACCAGTATAGTCAAATGCCAAGAGGGAAACCAATCAGCAGAGGAGAATGAAAGCAGTGAAATTCCTCCAGTGTCCATGACTCTGTGATATGTCCACGTCTGATCCCAGAAATGTGTTCTCTGGTGAAGACTGCAGGTGGGGTTTTGCTGGATTTGATTCTGACCTCTGTCTCTGGATTTAGGGGGTGGGATTAGTTTTCTGTGGCTGGAGTTCTCCCCAGTCTTTTAGATAAGAAAAAGAGAAGCACAAAAAGAGAAAATATAAGAAAAGAGAAGAGGGCAGCCCTACCAACCCACTTCTATTCCTCGTGTCTTTTTCCCCAAGCACATCAGTGGTTCTCCTCACTTCCCACTGTTGGTTCGTATCGCTGCTGTTGCATGAGACATTTCCACACCTGTAGTCCTGCTTGTCTATCATGTGTGCCTTTGCCAGGGTGCCACTCTGTCGCTGGCTGTCCCAGAGCTCTTTGGGCCCCGAGTGCCACCAGTGGAGGGATGAAGGGGCAGATCTCAGGCTTCTCTCACCAGCCACACCAAGCTGGGTCAGTGGAGGAAGGGAGCAGTCAAACTCAGACTCTTACCACCAGCTGCTGCTGTCCAGGGTTGACTGAGGAAGGGCAAAACACCCAGTTCTTGATAAAGCAAGGTACTCACGACTAAGGAGAACTTTAAAATATTCCATTTGAGGAATAACCAGAATTTGGGTGCCAACCAGTCATGTCCAGGAGATAGAATTTGTCAGCATCAGGCTGAAAGATGCCCCGGGCTTAGTTTCTTCAGACACGTGCAACCTCCTAAGCAGGGAGGATTAGATGCATTCACTCAGCATAGTGGGAGCTCTGTGGAGGCTGACTCAAGGACTGGCTAGCATTAAATGTTGGCTCTGGAGCTCACAGGACACTGTGAGGGAGCCCTGGAGAGCTTGGAGCTGAGGTTCAAGCAGCCAGAGCAGAATAGCAGGTGCCTGTGATGTTGGAACTGCTCTTCAACATTCCAGGATGCTGAGTGAACCCAGAAAGGATGTAGAGGTCATTGCCTGAGTTACTTTTCTCTCGTTGCTGAGACAAAATACCTGATGCCCAGAATTAAGGAAGGAAAGGTTTATTTAGCCCACAGTTTGTGGAGATTTCAATCCATACTTGTCTGGCTCCAAAGCAGAGTGGCACATGGCCAAGGGCAACAGTTCATGGCAGTGGAAGACAGCAAAAGCAACCAGAGCAAAAGGGAGGAGTGGCAGGGGGGAGCAAGCCTCTTTCCCTCTCTTATATTGTATGCAAGCTACCTGCCACAGGGTGAGTGTAGCACTCACACCCCTAATCCCAGCATTGGATCATAGATCAATCATAAAGCCCAGAAGCCTACACCCATAACTGCATGAGGCTTTGGGCTGACGTCCAGACACAGACCATAACAGTTATGATTTAGACACTTGTGGTATTGTCTTTCCCACACAATTCATGCTGGAGGGTGACTGTTGATATTATGTGACCTATTGCGACCAGATGATTAGACTGGATTGGACCAGCTGATCCAGTTCTTTTTTGTTTGTTTGTTTGCTTTTGTTTTGGTACCGGGAATCTGACTCAGGACCTTGTGCTTGCCAGGCAGGCGCTGTGCAGCTGAGCTATATCCTCAGCTGAATCCAGTTCTTAAGGAATATGATTTATTCAAAGTCTCTTTGGAGAATATAAAATATGACACAAAAACAATAGTCTTACAGTGACAGCTGGAGTGGAGGGCCACATAGAATCAGTGCAAAGCTGGGGCCATTGCCATTCCAAAGAAAGACATGAATGTTAGTATTTCTTTTATCACCAGTGATGGGAAATTAAAACCAAATTAGTTTACACACAAAAAGGAGATTTAAAGGTTCAGGCAACTATGAAATCCAAGATAATGTAGGCATCAGCCATCTCTTGATGTGATGGGGTCGAATGATATCACACCATCTATTTCTGTCTTTCCTGCTGAGTACTGCCCTACTCCAGTGGAGAAGCTCAATTTATTCTCCGACAGGATTTATCTTGGAGTCGCCAAGTTGAGTCCAGAAACCCCCAAATCTACATCCATCCTGAACCCTCATGGTAAAAAGCGGAGAATATCTTTCTAAAGTGGCTCAGCAAAAGCACGCATAGGTGAGGTTTGCACCACACCTGGCAAGTGAGGTTTTCAGAAGGTGGTTGCATTCTGGGGGTTTGTAGTTAATTTGCAGTAAGGAGATGGGGTCCATTCAGAAAAGGTGGGTCATGGGAGGCATGGCCTGAAAGGGTTTATTTCTTTCCCCAGTTCCCCTTTTCTCACTCTGCTTCCCTGACACCCTGCCAAGTCCCTCTGCCAAGCCACCCTGCCTCAGAGCCCGGTGACTATGGACCAAAGCCTCTGCCAGTTGTGAGCCAAAACAAATCTTTCCTTCTTTAACTTGTTGGTGTCAGGTACCATGTCCCAGTGACAGGAAGGTAACTAAGACAGTCATATTGGCTCTGATTTGACCATGAGCCTGACTTTTAATTCACACCTGTGAGCAGAGGGAAGCTAAGGAGCTGACTGCCTCAGTCCTGGTCTCAGTACCATCCCTAACATTGATCAGTAGGACTTTAACCAAGTCAGGTGTGCTGGCAAATGAGAAGCAAGGAGAGGTTCTGGGAAAAGAGTGAATAGGTATGGAGTAGCCTGAGATGCTATTACTAAGTGGGGTCAGTTGTGTTTCAGACAGGGAAATGGGGCCAGTGCCTGAGGCAAAAGAGGAGTAGAAAACAATAGTCATATAAGGAGAGACAGAGGAGAGAAGGGAGGAAAGAAAAGAGAGAAGCAGTAAGAAAGGAGCTCCTTTTTCACCACTTCCGTAATTTCATGCTGTTTTAGTTCACTGGGACAGCTGTAACATAATAGTATTAACTGGGTGATTTATAAACAACAGAAATCTATTCTCATGCTGATGGAGGTGGAGTAAGTCCAAGATCAAAGTGCTGGCTTGTTTGGTGTCAGGTGAAGGTCTCTTTCCCAGTTCAGAGACAGCTGGATTTTTGCTGTGATTTTGGATAGGAAGGGGAAGAGAGGAGGAGATCTCTAGGTTCTTTAATACAAGGGCACTAATTCCATAATGAGGGCTTCCTCTCCATAATGGCATGGCATTCTAGTGACATCCCAAAGACCCACACCTCCTAATGCAATCATATTGGTGGTTAGATGTCCACATGAACATTAGAGTACATAACCGTAGCACATCCATAGGAGTCCTGTGTGGATTTGCCTTTGTGTCTCTGCAAGGTGGATTTTATGTGCCTCTGTGTGCGTGCGTGTGTGCGTGTAGGGGTGGGTTGGGGCTGGGTTGGGACTGGGGATTGAACCAGGGCCTTACACGTGCTAAGTACATGCTCTGTTACTGAGTTACCTCAAGGTGCATTTCTGTTTCTGACCACCTCTATTCTCCCACTTAGCTCCTTTGCCTACAAGGACAGACAGCTGGTTGACCCTCCAGTGAGGTGAACCCCATGTCCAGATATATTTTAATAGATGAATCATGAGCTCCTAAGGTTTCAGCATTAGTTTCTTCAACTGCAATCATCTCCCCAGTTACGGAGCTCTGTTAGTCCTAATTAACCAGTTTGCAGGCAATTTTTCAACTTATCAAGTAGTGAAATAAAATAATGAGCTCAGCTGAGGAGAACTGGGAAGGCAGTGAGTTCACTGGGGAACTAGGGTTTTATTACCAATTCCACTCAGGGCTGAGATGTGGAGGGCTTTTTCTTCTTTTTTACTTTTTTTTTGGCCAATTTCTTCCCGATCACACGTTGAAGTCCAGACGATCCTGTCAGGATATTAAGATGAAAGATGCCTCTATGTTTCCCTTACAAATGAGCTTGATTTAATTCGTGATTACACCCAGTTAATTTAGAAGCCTTAATGATCCCGTTTACAAGAAAAGGAACTCAGATAAATGTGGTATACCCACCTCATTTGATAGCATCTCTAAGGAGTTTCTTTATTAGAAAACAAAATATTAAAAACCTTATTCTTCGGTTTTCTGACAGATGTCTGGTATTTTTGACATTCTTTCGTTTTGATGATGTGAGTCAGCAGAGAGGGTTAGAAAAAGCTGGGTGTGGTGCTGTATGCCTGTAATCCCAGCATTCTAGGAGGCTGAAGCAGGAGGACTGCAAGTTTAAGCCCAGCTTAAGAAACTTAGCAACTCAGTGTAACCCTGTCCCAAAACAGAAACAATAAAAACAAATGGGCTGGAGCTCTAGCTTACTGAGGAGTCCCTGGGTTAGATTCTCAGTACCACACACACCAGAAAAGTGTGAGGTGAGAGGAAGGAAAGGAAAGGATCAATTTGCTAAAAATCCCAAAGTCCTGAGTCCTTCACAATGTGGCCTTTTTTATCCACCCTCCTCCCACTTTTCACCAGTGCCACATATAGCAGGCGCCCAATGAATGTCTACTGAACCCCCCAGCACTGTGGTACTCCCCTATGTGTTGGGCCAAGGAAGAGCTTCTCCCCTTCCAACTCTTGGCTCACATCTGGGCTGAAAATCTGTTCCCTCATTTCCTTGAACAGACCTGAGCCAGGATGATATTTCTACAAAGATTATCACTTTGTAGTGATAATGTGTCGGCAGTGGGGGAAATACACCAGAAAAATGCACCAATGCATAAAGCACTGTTTCCTTGTGACCTCAGAATCCCTACCAAACTAGCACCAATGCACCAATGCACGAAGCGCTGTTTCTTTCTGATCACAGAATTCCTATCAAACTAGCACCAGTGCATAAAACACTGTTTCCTTATGACCTCAGAATTCCTATGAAACTAACACCAATTCACCAATGCATGAAACTATTTCCATCTGACCTCAGAATTCCTATCAAAGTAGCACCAATGCACCAATGCAATAATCACTGTTTCCTATGCCTTCAGAATTCCTATCAAACTAGCACCAATGCGCCAATGCAAAAAGCAGGGTTTCCTTCTGACCTTGCAGTTTCTATCAAACTAGCAGAGAGATTTTTCCCAGTTCAGTTTTCCTTGTTTTTTGCTGGTCCCCCATGGCCATCTGAGTCTCTTCACTCCCTGTCTCCATGTGTCGAGAGCCAACTATCTTCCATGTTAGAGGAGCTATCTGCTGAACATTTTGCTCCCTTTCTAGGCTTATAATAAAGTTCCTTCTCTCAGCTGTGGGGATGAAGAACACTTCTCCACTGCTGGTGGAAGTGTAGATTGGTGAAACCACTGTGGAAATCAGTGTGGAGATTCCTCACAAAAGTAGAATTAGAAGTCCCACTTAGCCCAGCTATTTGCCTTCTGGATATTTTCCCAGAAGAATTAAAAACATTGTACCACAGTGATAAATGTGCACCCATGTTTATAGCGGCACAATTTGTGATAGCTAAATCTTGGAAACAACCCAAATGCCCATCAACTGAGGAATCGATAAAAGAGATATATGTTTTATTCAATGAAGTATACTCAGCTAAAAGAAAGATAAACTTCAGGTTTTTATAGGTAAATGGATGCAACTAGAGACCATACTCATAAGTGAAATAAATCAGATCCATATGTGTAAACATCATATTGTCTCCCTGATGTAGAAACATGAAAAAGTAAATAAAATCCAAAACATACAATAGATATTATGAAATGGAATGAAATTGCTCAAAGGAAGGAACAACTGGGATGAGGGAAAGGAGAAAAAGAAAGAAAAAAGGAAGGGAAATGTATAGATAGAAAGATAGCTGGGATAATTGTACTGATGATGTCTAAAGGTTTACTGAAGGGACAGTTAATGCTTAATGTTTCTGACTAATTTTGCTTGCTTATATCTGGTAATCTGAACAACTAATTTGAAGACAACAATATGCAATATAACAACCATTGGTGAATTCCTACCTTCTTGTTTAGTGAAACTCTGTATCACTTCTGGTTTTTTTTTCTTTCTTTTTTTTTTTCTTTAACGGTTTGATCAATCTTGCTTCTTACATCTGGTAATCTTAGAACTTTGCTGAAGATAACAATATGTAATATAACAACCATTGTTAATTCCTATCGTTTTGTTTTGAAACCTTGTATCATTTTTATTGTTTTTACTTTGCTTTGTTTTTATCTATGTTGTTATTATGTTGTTATTGTTTTTAAATTCTCTTTAAAATAAAAAAAAACTTCAGAAAATTTCCCTCACTCATGAATTTACAGACTCACCCAGGCCCAGCATTTCCCTACAATCAGCTACACACTTTCTTTGCTGTAACATTGTTCTTGAGCAGAGGTCTCTGCACCAGCATCATTGCCTTGCATGAAACTTATAAATGCAAATTTTCAGGCCCACCCAAACTTACTGAATGAGAAACTCTAGGCTGGACCCAGCAATCTGTGTCCTAGCAAGTCTGGCAGGTGATTCATGCACACTCAAGTTTGAAAAGTACTGGTGCAAAGAACCCAGTTCAGTTGGTACAAACCATGCATTGAAGAAGCTCTTCTGCAGAGGTGATGGTAGGCACCATCCTCACAATTCTTGGAGGTCTTAATTGAAAGGCCACATAAACAGGGGCCCTGAAAGAATAAGCCTGAATATGAAGACATCAGAAAGAAGTCTTAGGGCTATGCAGAGAACAAAGCCAATTCCAGGGGCCAAATGCAACTTTCTGTTTTATACTTGCATCTGTCTCTTTATTCCATGGCTGAAAACTTAAATCCGTGAATACTAAGAGTCTGAGTTTTATGACTCAGGTAGTAAATCACATTACTTATTTTTTTTCAGTTTTTGAAACAGGGTTTTGCTAAGTCACTAAATTGCCTAGGCTGGGCTTATATTTGTGATCCTCCCTTGCTAGCCACCCAGAGTGCTGGAATTACAGGTGTGTGCCATAATGCCCAGCTCACATTACTTTTAATTAATTGTTTATTTTAATCCATGTGAAAATTTGAATGTCTAAGCATCCTCAGAAAAATCAGAATAACTGAGAACTCTGACGTGGCTTTAAATAGCTGGAGCTAAGAAATGGTTTTACTCCCTAGACAGAGCCTGCACTGTCTACATTAGCCTCAATTCCCACAATCTCTGTGGTATCCCCCAGGTTAAGATTGTCAGTTACCATTTATCCTAGTGCTGCCTTTTCAGAAAAGATGTAGACCAAGGAAGGTCAAGGAGTTTCAGACATATGCTACAGAATTATTGTGGAAGCAAAGGATAAATATGAAATGTTTAATCTGAAAGCTCAAAAATGATTTTCACTGAAAGAATACAACAGAAGATGACATCTTTATATAAGGTTTGATAAAAAACTATGGTGTGTGCTTAAATAAAAATTATTACAGTTAAAGAAACTTTGCTAAGAATCCCTCTCAAAATACTCCCCTTCCTTGCAAAGACACTTATCCCATCTTTCTTACCACTTTCTGGAGCAGTACTGGCAGTTCTCTTTCATGAGTGTCTCTAGCTCTGCAGTCACGGCTGACTTAATGTCCTGAATTGATTCAAAATGTTGACCTTTCATGGTAATTTTGGCTTTGGGGAGAGCCAAAAGTCACATTATGCCAGATCCTGAGAATAAGGTGGATGAAGACACACTTTAATGTTTTCAGGAGTCTTTTTTTCTGTTGAATGGTGCTTGGCAGTAGTATTCACTGAAGTTTTGATCATACGTCATAGAGACACTCATGAAAGAGGACTTCCAGAACTGCTTTAGAAAGTGGCAAGACTGATGGGATAAATGTGTTTGAAGGAAGGGGGAGTACTTTCAGGGTGATTAATGGCAATGTGTCTTTGACTGTAATAAATATTTTTTATTTAAACATAACATCACCATGTATTTTGATTATGCCTCATATATACTACCTAAAATCACTTAAAAATCTTTTTGCCTTATGAGCACTTATGTCTAAGAATGCTCTGTTATTATTTTCTGTGTCTTGTTGTTAGGTACTAGTGTCTTATAGAGACACTATTTCCTCTTGACTTGGCTGCTTTGCAAACTCTATTCAGACCCAAGTAAAATAAGCCACATTCTGAAGAGCACACATGGATAAAAGTTTCTTCCCAGCCCATCAGCAACATGGGTTAGTCCAAGATGCTGGCCTGGGTCAGACAAGACAGGTTAGCTCATCTGGGGATAATGCTTTCACAAGGGCGCCTAGCTGGGGATGTAGCTCAGTAGTAGAGTCCTTGCTTCTGCTGTGTGAACCCCTGGGTTCACTTGCCAGGACTGGAAGGGAAAAAAGACACTAGGGTGCCCAGGAGGGGTTCATTCTCATTACATTCACTCAGCAGGTATTCAAAGCTGTAGGGATCCAAGCTGGCAAGCAGGTAGAGGTAGAAGAAAGTTCTACAGCATTCAAATTAGTTCATATAGTTGGAGACAATTTTAGGTATCTAATGTGTACAAACCACCCCCATCCTCCATGCATTCATTCAACTGGTTCTTCTCTGTTTTCACCTGAGCTCATTCTTGTGGCTGATTTCTGCTAGAGAGATGGTCCAGTCACATGTGTGATACTTGTTGCTAGCTGTTGGCTGAGGCCAATGTCTTGGTTCTTCATATAGTCTCTCAGTCTTCAGTAGGTTAGGCCAGCTTTCTCACATTGCAGTCTCAGGGTAGTGTTCTAAGACAATGAGCCCCAGTGCCCACTGATGATCACACTTCTGCATGTACCAAGTTTGTATATGCCCCACTGGCCAAGGAGAACCATAAAGCCAAATCCACAGTGAATGAGAACAGGGATGTGTGATATCTTGGAGAATTTAGAGTAGTAAATAACCTAGGCAATGCAGTGATAGCCAGTAGTGCACTCTCTGGATCACTCACTCAACCAAGATCCTTGCAGTTAACTATTCAGTAAGGTGACCAAGAGAAAGAAGTTTCAGTCTGAGTTTGGTCCAATTTTTTTTTATTCCCACCCACCACTTTGGAATTGGAATGTTTATCCTGTGGATTTGTATGCAGGCAGTGTTTAACTTTCTTGTTTTTACAGGGGCTCACTGTTAAGAGTTTGCCTTGAGTCTCAGAGACTTTGGATCTGGACTATTCAACAATGTTGGAACTGTTAAAACTCTACTGACTACAAGAGATAATCTCTATGTATTTTTGATGAAGAGATACACATGGGTCTTCAAAGAGCCATGGGTAGAGTGGTGGGGTGTTGCATCTCAGCAATGAGAAATTAACAGAAGCATCTGCCCTCCGGATTTTGGATACAGGATTTATCTCCAAGCTTGACAAGGAAGTCAATGTGAGAAACTCTCTGAGTCTCTGTCTCAACTGCACTGTTAGAAAAAGTCCTTCAAGGTCCAATCATCATCTGCATAGAGCTAAGTCAATTCTGAAGAGCATCTCAGAGTTTTTCTTTCCAATGAAAAAAAATTGAACCAAGTAATTAAAGTGTGTGTATGAACACATCTGTTGGTCAAGAAACTGGATCCGCTGTACCAGTTTCCTAAAGGAGAGTCATGCTGAAGACAGTATAAGATAAAGCTCTCTGAGATGGGATCATTCACTTTATCTGGGAGCTTATGTGCTTTTAATCTCCGTTTAATTGATCACTTTAGTGTGTGTGTGTGTGTGTAAGAGAGAGAGAGAGATGAAGGGAGGGAGAGGGAGAAGGAAGGAGGGAGGGATGGATGGGTTGGGAGAGGGGGGGGAGAGAGAGAGAGAGAGATAGATAGAGAGAGAGAAAAGAATGAGGATGAAGTGCCCAACACACCTCCCCCTTAGGGTCAGACCAGAAATACAAGACTGTAAGTCCCCAAGAGTGACCCTCAACCTTGGACCCTCAACCATGGAACTGGTATATAGATACCCTGGTTTCCTTGGTGTCCTTGGGGAAATTCTGAAGCATATTCCATACAGAGTCTCAGAATGACAGCCACAATTGCCCACAGGGACAACCCAGTCCTGGCATACACTATTTGACTTTCTTTTCTTCTCTGATTGACCATTCTACTCCTTCAGCAGATTTTCTGGGATCACCTCTTAAATATACCTAGGAGCTTGACTGGGTGTCAAATTCTGGGGGTGCCAGCCTGAGGCTGCAAATGCAGGGGTAGGTAAGGCCATTTGTGTGTGGTGAGAGGAGTAGTTATCCAAATTTAGGAAGTCACTATATGTGTACATGTGTCTGAGAGATAGTCTGGGAGAAAAAGGGTGGGGTAGAAAAGGAGGAGGATATGGCAGGGGAAAGAGGAGGCAGAGGAGGATTGGGAAGAGAAAGTGGAGGGGAAAGGGGGAAGAGGAGTGACAGTGAGAAGAAGGGAGGGGAAGGAGGTGGAGGTGGAGGAGGAAGGGGAGGAGAGATATAAGGAGAGGGCTGAGGAGGAGGAGAAAGGAAGAGGGATGGAAAGGAAGAAGGAGGGGAAAGTAGGGGAGGGGAGCAGAAAAGAAGGGCAGAGGAGGATAGAGGGAGGAAGTTGGGGAGGAGCAGAAGAAAGAGAAGAGAAGAAAATGGAAATTTTTAGCACCCAGGTATACTTGGACCTGTGAAATGTCATCTTCTCTCTGAAGGTTGTTGTGACGTCCACATGCACAGAACACCCATGGTATTTTGATAGTTATTTTCTCAGAACCATACCTTGCTCATTTCTCCAGTCCTGTGTGCCTAACCAGACACTGGCATAAAAATGGTGTTAATGCCTAATGAACATCTTCGCTGAAATCACTTATCTTTGGATGCAGTGGTTTCTTTCTTAGTTCTCTGTTGTTTTGGTCTACGTGTTTGTTTTTATATCAATAACATGCTGTTTTGGTTAGTATAGCCCTGTGGCGTATTTTGAAGTTAGATATTAGGATAGATTCAGCTTCCTTCTTTTTGCTTTGATTACTTGGGTCTTTTGTGGTGCCATACCACTTTTAGAATTATTTTTTCTAATTCTTTAAAGTATTTCATTGGTATTTAGATGGAGATTGCATTGAGTTTATTGATCTTGCTGGCTAGTATGGATATTTTAATAATATTGATTGTTCCAATCCATAAACACAGGATATTTTTTCATGTTTTTTTGTTACAGTTTTAAATTTCTTTCATTAATATTTTATAGTTTTTAATGCAGAGATATTTCATTTCTTTTACTAGATTTATTTCTCCCCATTTCGTGGTGGTGTCATTATTGTTGTAAATGGAATTGCTTTCTTTTTCAGAGATTATTCACTGTTGTTGTATTAAAAACAATTCTAATTTAACACCCATTAGGGAAAAAACAGTGTCTTCAATAAGCGGTGCTAGGAAAATTGGACATCCATATGCAGAAGAATGAAAATAGACCTTTTATCTCTCACCACAATAACAGACTTAAATAGAAGATCTGAGATTATGGAACTGCTAGAAGAAAACATAGGAAAAATATTTCATGACACTGGACTAGGCAAGGATTTTTTAGATGTCATCAAAATTGTAGGCCACCAAAGCAAAGAGAGGCAAATGAGATTTTATTAAACCAAGAAGCTCCTGCACAACAAAGAAAACAACCAACAACATAAAGAGACAGTCTATAGAATGCAAGCAAACCTTTAAAGCTATACATAGACAAAGAGTTTATTTCTAGAATATATAAAGCACTCAATAATGAAAACAAGCAATCCAATTTAAAAAGTAGGCAAAAGATCCACCTAAATAGACATTTCTTAAAAGAAAGCATATGAATAGCCAACAGGTAAATAAAAAGCTTAATATCACTAATAGGGAGATGTAAATCAAAGCCAGGATACTACCTCCTTCCACATAGATTGGCTATTATCAAAAAACAACAACAACAAAAAGGAGGAGAGGGTTATGCTAACTACTCCAATCTGACTCACGCACAATGTGTATACATATGGAAAAATTTCATTGGGTCCCATAAATCTGTGCGATTATGATGTGTCAGTTGAAAAACTATTTTAAAGATACTTTTAATTTAAAAATGAATATACTTTGAAATAAAAGAGAAATGGAACAGGAAAATGCCGACAGGAGAAGATAATTAGAATTTGGAAAGAATTCGATATTTTTGGAGAGAAAAGAATGGTAAATTTGTTGCTGGGTTCAGATACTCTGATACACATCACCCAAGAGCAGAGCTTGAAGGGAGGAAGCCAGTTACAGGAAGTGGGAGGTGGGTGGTGAGCCAAGGGAAGGCTGCTAAATTCATGTGGTAAAGGAAGCTCCTACCCTTCAGAAGTAACTGCAGCAGACACAGAGGGAAACCCCACGCTGCAGGTAGTCTCCAACCTCACCTCCATTTTAAAAAATTTTTTATTTTGAAAAGTAAAAAAACTAACAAAACAACAATGAAGACAAAATCAAAACAACGTAAAAATGACAAAAAATAATACATGACCTCCAAACAAAATGATAGGAATTCACCATGGTTGCTACATTAATACTGTTATCTTCAATGAAGTTGCTCAGTCCACCAGACATAAGAATGTAAGATTGGTCAAACCATCAAAGACTGTAACAAGTAATAATAATAAAAAAACATGGGAAATGATGCAGAGCTTCACCATACAAGATGGTAGGAGTTCAACAATGGTTCTTATACTGCATATTGTTGTTTTCAGATCAGTCATTCTGATTACCAGATTTAAGGGTGCAAAATTGGTCAAGAAAAAAGAAAATTTTAAGCATTGACAGTTCCTTTCAATAAACCACAGGCATCAGCAATACACCTCTCTCAGTTATCCTTCTATATAAACTTTGTTTTTCATTTTAAAAAGTAAAGAAAAAAAACCAAAATAACAAAAACAGATGCATAAATAAAACAGCATAGAGAACAATAAAAATGATACAAAATTTCAAAACATGCCTCACCTCCATTTTTAAAAGTAGTTCAATTCCCTTTCTTAAAGTTAGTGGAGTAAACTGATAATTAAGCAATTAACCATCAAAGTGAGGCTCTGACAGCCTGGCTCTTGTTCATCAAACCAGTGAAGAAATTACAGTGGAGATAAAGGACAATTGATCTGAATCTTCCTTTCAAAGAATGGGCAGGTCTCAGGAGATGGAACTCTGGGGGGTCCGATGCGGATGTCTGGAGAGCTCTGAGTGTGGAGAGATGAGCAAATCCAGGCCCTTACCTGTCCTTTCTGGGTCTTAGCTCCTACACCAGCCACTGCACGGATGGCATGGAGATGAACTTCTTAGAGTAGAATCTGAACCACGGCCAGGGGCCCCTCAGCCAGGCCAGCTGCTTGGAAATGTGATACCTCTTTCTGCCCCATCAGTTGTTCTCAAAGTATTGAAATGAGGGATGCTTAAATTAGTAAATAATTAAAAACACCTTTTTAAAAACTCTGAAGTAAATTAAAAGTATTTGATGTCAGATGTTTTTCTAAGAACTGGGAATACATCAGAGCATGAAACAAGCAGAATGCCTGGTCACATGAAGGTTACTCTCTAGTCAGATGAGTACAAGCAGATGAAAAAATAAAGCAACCTGGAACGTCAGGTGGTAATCTGCATAGCGCAGAAAAATTGGGCAGAATGGGAAGACAAGCAATGTGGGGTGTAATATTGAATAGGGTAGTAAGGGAAGCAATACTAGAAACAGAGATCACGTAAGATTAAGGAAACAGACCTTGGGAAGGTTCCCACTCCAGCTCCAGTCTCCAGCCAAGTTCCTTTCGTCTCACTATGATCTGCAGTGTTCCCACTGCGTTCTCTGTTTCTAGTTTCTCTTTCTTTTCTGTCTGCACACTCTCACTGGAATAACTTTGACCCATTCAGACCTGCATGCATCATTCATCTGTTTAAAAAACCAAAACAAGAACTGAAACCCAGGCAGTCAAGTAGAACTCTCAGTTTTATTAAAATGTTGACAGTCAATTAAAATAATTTTAGACTCTAATAGGTTAAAGAAAACGTGCCTGTGGGCCAAATCTGGACCACTGGGGCCACCAGTTTGCAAGTTTTGCTGTAAAGAATAAAACATAGCCTCTCTGCCAAACTTTTCATCATCTGCAGAAACTGAGACTCCAAGATGCATGCCTGGCTGTCCACAGACACGCACAACCTTTGTGTTTTAGTTACAGCACATAGCTGGTTTCCAGATCCGCTACTTCTTTCATACCTGTGGACACTTTTCCCACTATGTAGAATAACAAACTTCTATTCACATTGTAAGACCCACCTGAAAGTCCCCTTATCTGTGAACCTTTCTTTTGTCCTTTTTTTTTTTATTTTAAAGAGAATAGCAAAAAAAGAAAAAAAAAAGAACAATAGCAAAATACAAACAAAACAAAGTAAGCACATCAAAAATGACATGAGGTCTCACACCAAACAACAGGGATCAACAGTGGCGGTCACACCACACATTGCCATCCCCAACGAAGCCGCCCAGACCACCAGGTGCAAGAACAGAAGACCAACCGAACCACCAAAGAGAACAGGAAAACAGTAATTTAAAAAAACATTAGAGACGATACAGAGCCCCACCAGACGGGATAGTAGGAACCCACCAATGGCCGCCATACCGCACACCTCTGTCTTTACATGGGCCACCAAGACTACCAGACACAATCCTGCAAATTAGTCAAATACAAAACAAAAAATTCAAGCATCAACTGTTCCTCCCAACAAACCACCAGACATCAACAGTACAGCCATCCCAGCCATCCCTGCACACACACACACACACACACACACACACACATATAGCTATAGTACTTTCCCTCTCCTCCCCCCATCCCAGCCGCCCCCTCCCGTGTGCAACCTCCCTCCCCCTCACATCATCCTTTGTCTTTTAGGCAAAGATAATTCCTCCTTCCTCAAAAATTTCATAGGACTGAGTACAGATGCTTGCTCTTCTGTTTTCTAAGTCCCTGTCATGGCTTTCCATGAAAAGGCGCTCAGTAGATAGTAGGTAAAGACACAATAAATTGCAGAGGTTAGGACTTCAGGCACTGAAGGTCTATAACTGACTTTGTTCATCTATAAAGTAGAATTAAAAGAGTTTATGCAGCAAAATATGTCTAGGCAGTCAGCTCCCAATCAATGTTCATACAGATCAGAGCGGCCGGGAGATTTTCTCCAGAACACAGAAACCCTCCTTAATGGCACCAGCTGTCCACACTACACGGACAGCATCTGTGAACTCATGCCATGGTGGAAACTGAGTCCCAGGAAGACAAGACTCAGGCAGGAATTGAGACCCTGTCTTAATACTAAACCATATAGTCCTTGCCTCAGATCCTCCCCACATCCCCATTCAAAGCGGTACTTCAGCAGCTTCACACAATTTTTTTTAAAATCCGGGATTATTTGTTCTATAAAGCACATAAAGACACAAATGGAGGCATTTTAACAGTTCCAAATTTTCACATCTAACCTCTGATCCCATCTTCCTTGCAGTCCCTTGAAATAATTAGGGCAGGCTTTAATAGACCCATTATAAAAGTGAGTAAGCTGAGGCCCAGAAAATATCAGTGACTTTCTTTGGTTCATTCCGCAGAGTAAACGGTGGAGCTGACACGCGGATGCCATTTATGGCCTCATGCCTCCTCAGAATGAGTCCGTCCTAGGTGTCCTTTCCTTCACTCCCAAATCACTCACTTGACAAATGTTTATTGAACATCTACTCTGTGCAGTGTAGGGAACAGAGCAGCAGGGAAAGCAAACTGTCCCTGTCCCTGCAGAGCTGCTGCTCCACATCAAGCCTGTTGGGTAGAGCCTGAACCTTGCTGTTGGCCTCATTGAACCAGAGTGTGAATTCATGGGTTCATTTAACCCACGCTTCCTGAGCATACACCAGTAGCGCAGGAATATATATTTGTAGTATAAATATCTTGAGACTACGTTAGTTTTCTAGGGCTGCCACCACCTTGGTGGTTCAGGTCAACAGAAATTTATTTCTTTAGAGTTCAGGAGGATAGAAGTCTAAAATCAAAGTGTTGACTGGGTTTCTTTTCTCTGGAGGCTCACTGGTGTCAGGATGGCGAAGTGGTCTAAGGCATGAGACTTAAGCTCTACTTCCCATAGTCTCTGCATGGAGGCTCAGAGAGAATCCTTTCCACGTGCTTCTCTCCCCGCTTCCAGGATGCCGCCATATTCAAATCACTGTCTCCTGATGTAGCTCTCATTTCTTCTAGGTTCTTTGTCATTGTGGATTGAGGGCCACCGGACCTCGGCATGAGTCCAGCTTGAGATTCTTAGCTTTGTTACATTTGCAAATATCTTTTCACAATAACAAGTCCCAGATGAACATTTTCCTGCCTCCCAATCTCTCTGTCTCTCTCACCATCTCTGTCTCTCTGTCTCTGTGTCTGTCTGTCTCTCCCTCTCTCTCCGCTCAAGGGAAAACTCCCAGTTATCCCTCTACAAAGAATTCACAGAAAGCTGGGTTCCATGGGCTTGTGGGGAGCTCACTTTTGTTTTCTGGGCGGTTGAAGTTGCCTCTGCAAAGATTCTGCCATCTGTTTCTGCTGGGACAGATCACTGTGGAAGGTCACTGTCCTGTGGAAGCTCTGCACAGACTTTGCAGAGCAGCTTCTGGGGATGAGGAGCCTGTGGAAGCCCAGTTTTCTTCACAGAGATCTTTAGAATCCAAAGCAAGACCCTAACAACGACAGCCTCTTAGTCATCAATAAAGATAAATATTAGATGTATTTTTTTCCCCAAGAGAACCATGTGGTCCAAGGGAAGGAGGAGGCTGGCCCTAGGCTACCTTCTGATGGCTGTGCCTGTAAAAATATCCTACTGGGAAATAATATTCAGGAACAGAGGTGACACTGTTCCAATGTAATGTGAGTCCTATGACCATTTGTGTAAGACTTACCGGCCTTCAGGAGGAGCAAGAATTCTAGGTTCTGTGACTTGCTTGAGAAATTGGATTGCAGGGTGACTTCAAACTCAGATTTGGATTCAGAATATCAGCTCTGCTCCTGAAGGGGTGGCCAGCAGCAGATTATGGATGCTTTTCCAGCCCTAGCCTTCTTCTCTGAAATATGAGTAATAGGCTGTAGTGATTGAACAGGGTTATGGTCATTATAAAGTTAGAAAATCAATATATTATTCTTACCTCCTAGAAATATTTAATATAATACAGCTTTTTAATGGTTTTAACTCCCTTCCCATTTTCTCATGAAGGACTTTTCCTTTCTACAATATGGTTCTCAATTTTCTCACTAAAAATCTCTGCCCTGCTATCCCAAAAAACATAACACATAGGGGCATAAGTAAGTTTTGGACTTTTGGCATTATGTAAAGAATTAGCTACTGGTTTTACTTTATGTACTCAGGAAAAGAATCTTTATATAACAATGCTGGTATTGATCTGGATTCTTTCGTTTTAAAAATAATGATGTATTTTTAAAACTATACTTGCTCATTATAAGTCATTCAAACAGCACGAAAGTAGGAAGAAGGAAGCACTAGAATAAATCACCTCAAAAATCTTAGAACTTAAAAATAACTATTGTCAATGTGAAGTGTATATTATTCTAGATAGCTCCCTAGCATGCCTACAGAAAGACAGGCAGCAAAAGATGGTGTAATAAATAGAATTATAATAAATTTGCCATTTTAATAAAAGTTATTGAGTTCAATTTTCTGAATTTAACAGAAAAAAGAGCAGCTGAAGTAAAACGGAAAGATTTGCTAAGATATAATTCCTCACCATAAAATGCATTATTCCTTACAAGAGTCCTCTAAAATTAAGAAAAAATATTAACAGAATTTGGAGTTAATTTTCTTTAACTTCACACATTCATTTTGGACAATGTTCAATGACTCTTGATAAGAAGGATGAAAAAAGAAATTAGCGTTTATACCCAAGCTAATGTCTCCAACCCTCTTGATTTGTTAATTTTGTCTTTAATTTTGCTTCACTGCTATTAAATTGTGCTTTTCTCTAGGACACTCAGATCTCAGCTATGAGGTCTGGAATCCATAATTAAGTGGACTCAGTAGTCATGAACTGTCACCAAAGCTCCTCATTCTTCAGCTCTTTGTTTGGTCTTTGTTGGCAGGATGTTTTATTATTATCTTATTGTTTTAAAGGAGCGCAGGAAAGGTTTAGCTTTGATCTGTTTCCTCTTGGGCAAATACCCTTTTGCTTTTCTGTTCTCAACATGATGGAATGTTTGAGTCACAGTTACCTCTCCATAAGAATATTGCTTCATTTTCTTCTTGGTGTCAAATATTGTAATGGAAAAAATTCTGAAGCTGCCTCTGAATTATCCTCCTCTACAACACTTTTTTGATTTGTTTTGTTACTTTTAGGGTGAAATTTTCCTACATTTTTGACATCTGTAAGGTATAAAGGTGTAAGATGGGGTGATTTGCTCTAATTTTTGCTGGAATAGAACATACACTCTCATTCTGTTCTTCCCGTTTTCCTTTCTTATTCCAGAAATTTTTCTTCTGATATATCGGAAGGCCACATAATTCTTTTTCTTTTTGTATTTGTTGGGCTCCCTTATGCAAGCATACCCGTTACCCTAGCACTATTTACCTGATTCCTTACTCTAAATGGTTTAATCTCATAGTCTCATTTCTCTATTTCAGTTGTAATCATGTCATAATGTTCTTTAACATCAGGGAATCGATTTTCAGCTCTAGTGTTTTTATTCTTCAGCGATTGTGACCTTGAGCACTAATTTTTCTGAGTCTGAATGATCTCCCCTGGCCACATTATCTTTCACACATGGTGTAATATGGAGGAGTGGGAGCCTCTTCCTGGCCTGGCAGGACTAATTTGTCTGCAGATACCTTCAACGTCTTCACCCATGGTGATCCGTGGCAGGGTGGTGTTTTTTAAGGACTTCAGTTTTCCGTAGAGAGACCTGTGTGGAACCTGATTCCTCTCTAGCTGTTTGTGATTCTCTCTTGGCTTTTTTGTAATTTTTCTATTTGGGAATATAATTCAAATGCCTTAGAAAAATGTTGAAAGGACAAAACCGAGCAATGTAACCTTAATACCTTGGTCCAACCCAGGTAGAGTCCCCTAGGATGCTGTGGACAGAGGATGTGGCCACTCCAGTGACTAAAGCAAGTCCTCCCCTCTAGGACCTTTGCCTATGTTCTGAGGTAGTGTGGTTCAGGGAAGGTAGGGAATGCTACAGACCAAACATGGGCTGTAAATTACACATGCTGTTGTGGGTTTGACATTTTATTCATTATATTGTCTAAAAGTCTGGGGTCCCTTCTGGTTTCTTAATTCTGTGTCTCCCTGAAATTGCTGAGATCCCACTTGGATGGCTGGGACCATGGCAATCTACTTCACTGATACCATGGCCTTTCTCCCCAAAGCTCAGCCTGAATTAGAGTAGTCTTTGTCTTTACTCTTTAACTCATATTTCTTGCCCTGTCCACTGGATCAGTCCATCATGGCTCTGATGGGTAGGGTTATTATTTAGTAAACATATATTATTTTACATCTCTCACTGTAGATGCCTTATATTTTCTGTCGCCTGAATTTTTCACTTGGCTGTATGGCTTCTTTGGCCAAAAAGATATTGTTTCAGTGATATAAGCAGAGGTCTTACATATGTTTGTATGGTTTATTTCATCTCTGGGGCTTCTGTGATACCTGTCAGAAGAACATGCACTGAATAGTCCTTGCACTTTTAACCTGGTCTTGAAAACATGGTACCAGGGCCTGAAGCCAACAGTAGTCCAGGTGCAAACCTACAGCTGCTCAAGGAATAAAAAACTAAGTATATCTGAGTGAAAGTTCAGGCACTAAACCTCAGAGAGAAGGCAGGAAAGAGGTTTTCACTGAAAACCTGAAGGCTGCTTATGTAATATTCTCATGCCTTTTGTAGGTAGAGGTATAATTATTTCATTATGCTTTCCTGTGAAGTGTGAAAACTCTCTTTCCCAATCCTCTTAAATTAGTTAAATATAATATTCAGCGAGACAGGAGACAGAGCAATGTTAATTGAAAGTAGAGAGGTGTTTATAGGTTGATATGGTGCAGCCAACTGTGACTAAAATTAATGTTTGGGGGGTCCCTGCAACTACCTCATACCCTCAAGTTTATCCTATATTTCCACTAGCGGCTCCTGACTCCCAGAGTGTCACTCAATGTATCACAATTCCAGCATGCCTTGGAGACAGTTTCCTTGAACTGGGTCAGAGAAGAGGCAGTTTTAATTACATTCCATTTATAAATTTTTGCCTGATGAGGTGCTGAGGATAATGGGTGAATTCTTAAAAATTCATCTCACGCTCAGTGAGTTATCGGTAAAATAATCTCCAGACTAACCTTAGAGTCTGTCAAAGTTGAGGTTGCTCATCTCATCTATTGTTGAATTCTTTGGGATTGTAGTAAGATGGAAATTATAGTACATTGAGAGCAGAGATTAATCCACAGGCTAATCCTGCCTTTTTTCTTTGTTATATACTTGTAAAACAATTCTTAGCTTTACTCCCACTTGCAAGTTGGTTCTTTAACTGTATGACCGGTCCTAGATTCTATTATTTATTTGGTTGATGGAGCAAATATTAGGAGAGTAACCCAGGTTCCCCAGCTGAGCCTGTCTACCTAAGCATGATCATTTAGTCAGTCTTCTCAAGAGACTAAGCAGACCTGTTTTGGTCCCATTCTTTACTTGTTCGGAGCAGAAATTAAGGAACCGTGCTGGCATCCCATCACACTTGTATTTATTTTGACCACATAGGGTGTGTTTATAACTATTCTTTTAAAGAATGGTCTGGCAAGCTTCATTTAAACATAAAATGACAAAAGAACTATAAACAGGATATGAGGGGATAATTATCTTTGCTTCCCTTTGTTAGATACACAACTCATATTTCAGAAAGGAAACAGAAATTAGTATAGCTAGCCTAAGAACAACCAGCAATAATCACTATTGTTAATATCTCTGATTTCCCATAAAGAAGAAAATTGTGACACAGTGGTGTCTTTGAATCTTGAGCCCATGTGAGATATTTCCCAAAAGACATCATAACAGTGTCTCTCTAGTTTTTCCTAGCCATGGTTTTGTGTTGGATTAAGACTATTCTCCTTGAAGCCTGCCTTGGGCATGTTGATTTTTATGTTAGTTACCGACACACTGAACTTCAGGACATCTTTTAGACCACACTTCTATTGTTGAAGCTTTTCCATTCCTTAAGGCTCAGAAATCTACTCCTGTCTACATTTAATTCATTGAGGAATTTGGTTGTTCATAAAATCATGTCTCTGTGCAGAAACCTTCAGTAATCACCCACTCTAAACTATTCCTGACCTGGTCACTTTTGATGCCATTGCACTATTTTATTAAATTTTTAATCATCTATATATCATCATTTTTCCTTTACTTTTATTACTGTTTTGTCTTCACTGCTATGCAAGGTCCATGCAGCTTTAATCCTTTCTGCTTTATTCCTTGTTGTCTGCCCAGTACCTTGTCAGTACCTAGCATGTTTACATTGACACATAGCAGGTGTTCGGTGAGATGTCACTAAAATCACAAATGAATGACCAAGGGAATTTAAGCTCCTTCCATCTGGCCCATTTCCAAATGATCTTTTCTGTCAAGAGAGATGTCATTGTCTCTTGTCTCTGCCAAATATCTCTGATTCTTGCCATTTACCCTGGTTTCTAACTGTTGTCCATGCAGATATACTTTTCTAGAAGCAGAACTATCAATGCTCCATGTGAAACACATATACTTCAGTCATGGCCTGGTAAGGGTGAATAGGTAGCTGGTAGGGAGATTCCTACTGAGGAGACAAGATAGAAGAAAAATGAATTTCAATAGGAAGAAAATTGGGGGCAAATAGAGAAATTCTGGGAAGATCTTGAAATGAAAGCCCATGCAGGAAAGCTTCTCTTGGTGGATACTTTGAACAGCCCATTGGTAGAGAACTTAGGCTAACCTGTCCAGATCTGGGACAGTGAGGTGTCTACAAGAGGCTCCTAAAACTTGGAAGAGGGTGACTAAAAAGAAGTGAAGATTAGGCTGTCATGGAGTCTACCAAATAACTGCAATAATTCATTGTTTAGAATTAATCAAAAAGCAAAACTTCCCCTTCATAGAAATAAAAGCATATGGGCTTCAAAAAATCTGTGGTGCTTCTCAAAGACTTGTTAAAACCTACCCTTCCACCTCCAAAGTAGTTTCTCTTGACTTAAGCTCTAGAGGCAGAGCATAGCCAATTGTCCTTCGGAAAACCCACTTCACATGAATGGAAAATGCAGGCTGGATTGACATTGGAAGATCAGTGGAGCACAGTCCTAGAACACTGTTGGCTGCACCAACATAGTCACTGGATTATTGGCTTTTCTCTCCATCTTAAAGAGTTGGGATGAACTGTAAGCTTCCGTCTCTGTCCTGAGACTCCCGGGTAACACTGCATGAGGGGGATTCACCTGCTACTGCTCCAGTTCTCAGCAGAGCAGATATTGCTAAAGATCTACTCCACCTGTTGGTCAATATTTCCATAGTTTTATTCTTGAGTTTTTTCAGAACACTGGGATGGATGCCATCCCAGATTGCTAGGTGTTTCTGTTTGGTCTGTGCATTGCTTTAGGTCAGATCTAATGCTTCAAATCCACTTGTCCCTAAGAGATGAGGGTGCCAGAAATGTCCCTCAGGCCTTCCTTTGTTCCTCCCATATAATTTTAAATGTTCTTCAGGTCATCTATGAGAGAAAATTTACATCAAAAGATTAAGAATTTCATCTGCTTCTTGTCCTTGTGCAGTGACAGAATTTCTTGGATTTCTTTTCTCAAAGTCCTCCTCACCTTATCTGATGGATTACCTGTCTTGGTTACTGTTCTCTAGAGGAACTGAATATATATATATATATATATATAAAGGATTTTACTATACCGGCCTACAGAGTCAGAGGCAGGAATGGTCTCGATTGCAGTGCATACACAGCCAGAGGCTCCAGTAGCTATTCAGTCCAAGAGGCTGGAAGTTTCAGAACTAGAGGATCAGGGATGCAGCACTGATCTGAGGCTGAAAGCTTGGAAGCTCCTTGGAGAGTCACTGGCACGCTTTTGTGTGGAAAGACTGAAGAATTTGGAATTTGATTCCACGGATGATGGCAGCAGCAAAGGATACACTTGCTTAAGCGAATGGAGCCTTTGCAGTTGCAGGCCAACTTCCTCCCTTCTTTCATTCTGCCTGGGCTGCAGGCCTGCTGAATGGCCCACTCACAATTAAGGTGCATCTACCTCCTCACTGTGTTAGCCTATGTGCCAGTCATTTCTGAAAACACACCAGTGACACACCCATGAGTGTGTTTTGCAATCTGCTAGATGTGTCTTAGTACAGCTCCAGTCTCTTAATCATCACCCTTCCTGATGCTGAGGAAAAGCTGAGGTGTTTCCCTCATGGGAAGGAGGATGCCCTTTCCTTGCTTGCTCTTCCAGATCCTGGAAATCTCAGCTTTGGCTCCATGGACACAATAGTGAGAAGGAAGGGTTTTCAAACTCTTTTATAATTACTTCTATGGTCCTAGATTACAGGTCTTCTTCCTGGGATATTGTTCCTGAATCCTGCCTCTGTCTGAACCTAGACATAGGATGACTATGGAGTGTTCAGAGGCTCCCAGACAGAGTGATATTTGATCATACATTGGAACTTGAAACTGTAAAACAAAGGGATGAATTAGGGAGACTGGGAAATCCCTGTTCTTTAAATTGCATCAGTATCCACTGGGATAAAATTATGGTAATCACACTGGTCAACTGAGAGTGAAAATTGTCTCCCTGAAGGAACCATGCATTTCAGACAAACCCTGAAGGTCCCAAATATATTGTAAGCAGACCTCCATTATCTCTGCCCAACCTACCTTTCCAGTTTTCTCTTCCCTCTCCACCCTCTGACCCTCATTCACTTGGAGATGCATCCCTGTTTAACTTCCCCAAACATATAATACTTGTGCATGTCTCCCTGAGCACCTGGGCCCCCTGGCTTACTTTAAATGTCTCCTGTCTTCTCTGTCTTGCATACTCAGACTCATCTGTGTGGGTAAAGTTTGCTGAAGACTTACTCCAATCTCTCAGCTCTTAGCAGGACCATCTCCTTCGGTGCTTAGTGTAATTCAGTGAAACACAGTTGTTACTATAACACGAAATCTTGTGCATAGAGGTTTTGGTGTTGGACACAGCGGTCATTTCCTAAGTGAGTTCACCAGCTCTGGTCTCTTAGTTTCACCTTTTGTAGGCTCTATCTGGGGCAACTCCCAAGACCTGCGCCTACCGACAAGGCCTTGCCCAGTTCCGGTTCCTGAGCCAGTCTCATCAGGCAAGGGCTTCCCATTTGGAGACAGGCCACTAGATGGAGTCTTGCTACCGTAGAGCTGTCTCTGCTGAAGCTCAGGGGCTCTGTGGCCCAAGCCAAGTCCTTCTACCTCTCAGCCATGCTTGTGTGGTCAGACTGGAGCCTCTTTCCTTCCTGACTCTCCTCCTTGTCTGTGCCCTGGTAACTGCCTGGGTGTAGCCATCCCTTCCCTACACACTGCAGCCCTGCCTCCAGGCCTTTTCTACAATTACTGTCTAGATTTCCTCTGAGAGTGAACCCCAAACTACATACCCCTTGCAATGCTGAGGGCGTCAGAGAACCTTCTGTGTCCTGGCCTCACCTTCCTTCCATAGTGGGGTGTGCCCATGAGCACTGAGCTGAGCTCTGCTGCCTGCAGCACCCTGATGCCCTGGTCTTTGTCTCAGGAAACTGAAGGAGCCTAAGGGAAGCTGTTATAAAGATGAGTATGGGTATCAGGAAGATCTGAGTTCAACAGATGCAGTGTTATTGACAAGCTATGTGACCAACCTCACTTTCCTTCCAACCTCAATTTCTTTCCCTAAAGAACAGATGTCTTAGCTACTATCTCACCACAAATGCCTGACATCTTCAAGTTCAGGGAGGAAAGGTTTATATTAGCTCACAGTTTGTAGAGTTTTCAGCCCACGATCAGCTGGCTCCAAGGCATGATGGCATGGCAGAGGAGAAACGGTCCATGGCAAGGTAGGCAGAAAGCAGTGAGCCTGCCTTCCATCTTCCCCTTTGTATTTCATCCAGACTGTAAGCCTATTGGTTGATGCCATCCCCACCCAGGATGGGGCATCCCATCACCCATATCCAGAAGTACATAAGCCAATGAGTGGACTGATCTCCTAACCTCAACCTTAATCATGTAACACATACCCAAGATCCAGAAAACCTCATCTGCCTTGGTTACTTCTCTTTCGTTGCTGGAACAAAATACTTGACACTGAAAATTACAGAAGGAAAGGTTCATTTAACTCACAGTTGTGGAGGTTTCAGTCCATAATTGGCTAGCTGCAAGACAGAGTGGCACATGGCAGAGGGCAACAGTTCAGCAGAAGACAGCAAAAGCTGCAAGAGCAAAAAGGGAGGAGTGGCTGCAAGCAAGCCTCTTTCACTGTCTTATGCTGTATGGGGCTGCCTGCCTCGGGGTGGGTATAGCACTCACACCCATAATCTCAGTACTCACATCTACAACCCCAAGGGACCATGAGTCAATCCAAAATGCTAGAAGCCAGCCCCATGACTGCATGAGGCTTTGGGGGGACATCTAGACACAAAACGTAACACTATCTACGAGTTCATGAGGCTTGTAGTAACATCTAGTTATGAGCCAAAAAAAATAGGAATGACATTTGTGCACCCCTAGAGCCTAGAGATGATTATGAAATGATATAAAATATTTAGTTTGGTTCCCAGCATTGAGAAAGTGGTTAAAATAAGGATGTGAAGAGGGAAGGATGGAGAAAGGAAAGGGATTTTAAAAAAAGAAACAAGCAGTATTATGTACATGTACCAACTCCCCAAGATGATTGGAAAATGCATGTACTACAAGCATGTACTAATGAATAAAAACTAGGGAGATAATGATGATGGTGCTGTTGATAATGATGATGATGGAAAGGCTCTATCATCAGGTCCCTCTGGCCACTGTCCCTTCTAGCCCATGTTAATTTTTCCCTTTGCTTTCTGATGCTCACTCATCCTCGTTAGGTCTATATTCCCACCTTGGAACATGCTTCATGACCCTGTTGTCTCAGGAACACCCCCACTGCTGTCCTTTAGTCTGGCACTGAACCTGAGGCAGAGCATCTGGGTACCCCTGCAAGCCTGAAGGCCAGCAGTGTGGCCTGGGCACAGCCGCTGTACTCTGCCACCACTTTCATACTGATTTGTATATTCAGTGCTGTCTGTCTGGTGTCATGATGGGGAAAATTCAGGGTCAGAACAGACGAACGCATAGAATCAATTAAACGTTGGGAACGAGCTCCTTCACAGAGCAGCCATCTGATCATCACCTTGACTCTGTGTGAGGGGACAGCTGCTCCCAGGATCTTTGTAGAGGATCACAGCACAGTAGAGAAGCACAATGGAGAGAGAGAGAGAGAGAGAGAGAGAGAGAGAGAGAGAGAGAGAGAGAGAGAGAGAGAGAGAGAGAGACAGAGACAGAGACAGAGAGGGTGTCCTTTCTTTTTCCTCCCTTTCTTGTGTCTACTTCTTTCTGTGTTCTTCTTTTTGCTTCTTCCCTCCTCTATGTTTCTCTTTCCCCCATATCTTTTCTTTTCTCCCCTGACTTTCTCTCTACCCTTCCTTCTCTCCCTGTCCCTTTTTGTCTTCATTTCTCTCCTCTTCTTCTGCTTTTCCTACTGATATAGGGGAAAGAAACTCCCAACCTGAATGATATCTGGGATGAGTTCATGTTCTCTAAAATCTAAGAATGAATTTTAGGAACAATGGAGGTGAAGAGAAGAACATATTTATTGAGGGAAAGAAAGCTCCTTTCCAAGACAGGGACAGAAGGGGGGCCCGAGTGGGTTGCCTAGGGAACCTGTCTTTTCCAAAGATTTTTATAGAGCAAAACCACGAGGTGAGGCAGGTCCAAGGTGGGGGGGAAAATGTGAAATTGCAAGGTGGGCATGAGGTGGGACAAAACTATGGTCAGCCTATAAGAATTGTTCAGGTAAAATTGATTAAATCAGGATCAAATGGGGAAGTGAGTCACGTAACAAGCGGCATGAATACAGAACAGGGGCTTTTCCTGGAAGGGGTTGGGTCAGTGACTATTCAAGGTGATTGCTACCTATTTAGAATATCAGTTCCTGCTGTCCATCTCTAGGAAGGTGTGTGGGTGTATTTGTTTAATCTTCTGTCTTGAGGTCTGGCCCATGGCAAATACATCTCCATTTGCAAGGTATCTTGTCTTGCATACTGGTTCCTTTGAGGGCCTGATCCTATCTGACTGCCTATAATAGTTCTATCTAACTCAGCTGCCTAGAACACTATTTCCTTGCTCTCCTCCCACTTTCTCTGACTTTGTCCTCTTCACTCCTTTCTGCCACTGTCTGTTTCCCCAGGAGGACCTCTGTTTCTCTTTGACAATTACAGTGAGGTCTTCTCTTCCCTGGAAAGGCAGGAGCTCCTGAATTTCTTTTTACCTAGATTGTGGTTGCAGGGGACTCTCTATGGGTTGTGCTTGTGTGTGAGGTTGTCCCATGAGTTGAAGAAGCAGGTCTGTGTCTTGGGGAAAGGTGTGGGCAAGACCAAGAAGGCCTGAGCTGTGAAGAAATATCTGGCCTTGTGTGTGGGTGCTGCTGCCTTCAGTATGGTCTCATGCAAACTACAATATGCATGAGCCTCCACCTTCCTCTGCATGAAAAGGAGCTAATGAGAACCCCTTGAGGTGCTCTGAAAGCTGATCTGTTTGCTGAGATTGAACTTATGCTCCAGGTAAGAAAGCAGGCTGTACAGACTTTGAGATCTGTTAAATCTTTTAACCCGTGGCACCTCCACAGCCTCATTTGAAAAATGGGATTATTGGTTCCTACATGCTTCCCAGAAAATCTTGCTAAGACTGAAAGTGACATTGCAGTTTTTTCTTCTATTTTGTTTCATTGGTTGGAGGGGAAGAGGAGACAATGACCAAAGCCTTAACAGAGGATGTTTGTCTGTTTTTTCAAAAGTTGGCACAGTATATGTTTGCAACATGGCATTTACATTCACTTTGGAGAATTGGTACACATATGGCATATCTTGATCATTTCCTACTCCTTTTCTTCCTTTCCCTACCATCTTCCTTCTCTCCATCTTCTTCTCCAAAAAATCTGCTTGCATTTTAATTTATTTACATTTGAAATTTCTCATATAAGAGAAACCATATGATTTTTAACTTCATGTGTCTGACTTATTTCACTTAACATTATGGTCTCATGCAGAAGACATGGATTCATTCTTCTTTCTAGCTGAACAAAATTATTCTGTGTATATATACACCACATTTTATTTATCCTTTTGCCCATTAATGGTAACGTAGGCTGTTTCCAGAGCTTAGCTCTTGTGAACTCTGCTGCTACAAACAAGGGTATTTATGAATCACAGTAATACAATGTCTTTAACTTTTTCAAGAGTATACTCCAGAGAAGTATATCTGTGTCCAATGGAATTTCTATCTTTAATTTTTAGAGGAATCTCCATATTGATTTCCATAGTGGTTGGACTAATTTATATTCCCACCAACAGTGTGGAAGGGTTACTTTCTCCCACATTCTCACAAGCATTTGTTGCTTTTATGTTCTTGATGATGGTCATTCTGACTGAAATAAGATGGAATCTTATTTTGTTTTACGTTTCCCTAAAGGCTAAGAATAAATAACACCTTTCATGTGCTTTTTAGTCATTTGTACTTCTTTTGAGAAGAGTGTCTTCGTTGTTGTGCCCATTATGTTACTGGGTTGTTGGTTTTTATTGGAGGAGGTAATGTTTTTGCATACATTGTATATTCTAGGTATTAGTTCAGAGGGTGTCTTTTGAGTCATTCACAGTCAAGGATGTCCATCAAAATGAAACACAATTAAAAGTAAACACATATATAAATGTATGCATGTATGTGTACGTGTGTATGTGACTGTATGTATATGTTAGTGATATTTGGTTTATATATACTTATTAAAATATATATAGTGTCTATTTTGGTCTGTTTAGATAATATTAGGAAGTTTATTTGGGAACGAAAAGTCTCCTTTAAGAGTGAACTGCCTTCCCAAGGAGCATTTCACCGCAGAAAGCAGAGGGAAGCCAAGGGAAGCCAACTAAATGAGCCTGTTGTAATTTTCTAAGAGTGCAGGCTGATCCTAACAAAAGCCCTGCCCAGATAGAAGCAGGTACAAAGAGAGCAATCAATTTCACATCCAGGCCAGACACTAAACAGACTGTGTCTGAACCGGTGCTACTTGGATGCTTCTCTGTAGTAAGACCTGGTTCCAGCCCTGCCCCTTTCCCTGACCTGATTAAAGAAATCAAAGGAGATTTAAGTTCCTTGGTTTGAGCACTTATCACTGTATTATTTGGGAATCGGCTTGAGTTCTCTGATGTTAAGAGGCTAAAAGCTTGTGAATGGAGCTAAAAGAAAGGTTAGCTGACCTGGCTCTCAGGGCATTTTCTCTGTTCCTTCCTCTGGCCACCTATCTCTCTGGATCTTCTTTATAGGTTTCCAGCCCTGGGAGCTTTCAAACAATATACACACCCATTTCCATTGCTTGAATCATACAGTCTGCGGGGCAAGGTATCAGGTGACTTCAGTTAACACAAGCTAAGCACCATGGTGCAGCAGCAAGCTCAACCCTAGTGCTCCAGCTAAGCTTGTACCCAATCTCAAGCTCTAATGCAGTCACACCTGGTGCATAGCACTCCACGGGCCTCACACTTTGTCTTAGCTCTCTCCTCTTTGCATCACCTTTGCCTTCCCTCCTACAGCTTCATCTCTTTCTATGCCAAAGGAGGGGCCCAGCTTTGGGTGGGACCAGTGGTCCTTGTTTGTGTGATGTGTCATCACACGTGGCATCTGCTTTACTCAGTCATCCTGGGTTCAGGGACATCACTGGAAATGATTAACCAGCTCTCTTGGCATACTATGGCCTGGTCACATTGACTTCTATAGTTTGGACCTGCAGTGTCCCCCAAATGCTTGGTTCTGAGATTGACACTACTGGAGCATGATGGAAATGTTGAGGCTTTCAGGTCTTTCAAGGTGTGCCTTTGAGGAGGTCTATGGATCCTGTCTGTACTTCTCTGCTTTTCACTCCTTGGCCATGAGGTGAGCATGACTACTCACCACTTTACTACTTGGCTTTACTACTCACCACTGTCATAGGCCTAAAAGCAATGGGACCCACAGACCATGGACTGAAACTTTCCAAACAGTAAGCCAAAAGTAAACCTTTCCTTTTCATAAGTTTGTTATATCAGGTATTTTATGTTATTGTGACAGACAGCTGACTAACACACTGATATAAAATTAACCATTCCTGATGCTTACAGAAGGGCTTTTTAAATTCCAGTGTGCTTGTGAGCCATCTGTGGAGATGTGACTGTGGACCTCAGGTCTGGGGTGCGTATTGAGAGTACTCATTTCCTACAAGCTCCCAGTGGACGCTGGTGCGGCTGACAGTCTGAAGACCATTTGGGAAGACAGGTACAGGGCACTGCTCTCTGAGCAAGGCACAGACAACGAGTCTAGATTCCTGTGAATGGCCCAGGCTCAAGAAGGAATCCATCAGAAAGTGCTGAGTCTTCCTCTGCTCTTGCATTTACAGAACAGTAGTGAACCTGTCTACCCATGTCCTCTGCAAGGCTATAAATTCCCCTGCTACCCACAAGAATCGACAAAGTTGGAGTCATGGATAAACAACATTATTTCTTCCTCACACCACATATCCTTCTAGCCCCTCTCTTCCCAGCCTGTGTTTGGAGCCAGCCTGCTGGGATTCCAGGGATGGCTTAGTGGGCCGTACAGGAAACAGAGGTCACCGAATCTCGGCTCTTACCCAGACTTCTCCTCTGGTTCCCAAATGGAGTAACGGGTTCTCACTGGGCACCAGGTCCAGTGGCTGCCCGCAGACTGAAGGAGATGCCTCTTTTCTCTCCCTCAGCAGTTTCACAGTCCAGCTGCACCCAGATGGAGAAAGCTGGAGCTCCAGCTTCTGCTGCTGTGCAGAGAGGCAGGAAGGTCAGGAGTGTCCACGGGAAGGGAGGTAAAGCCTTCCAGGGACATTAATTTTTCAGTTTGTGTATGCAGACGCTTGGCAGCATAAGGCTGACAGGATGGATTTCGAGCCCTTGTCAGGCTCGGAGCTAAAGGACGGCTCTGGGTTTAGAATGGAATTTAGTTCCAAGTGAGGCTCCCCTGGGTGGACTTCTGAGAGGAGAGCTGACGGGCAACTGATGCTAAAGTGACTCCCCAGCACCAGAAGCACTGCATGCAGGATTCCAAATAAATTATTACCAGTCTGCAAGGGGTAGTTAGCATCATCCCAAATTGGAGGTGAGGAAACGGAGGCTCAGGAGGGTTATCATCAGTGTTATGCAGCTCTTTTTATTCATTCAATGAATATTTATTGAAGTATTTTATACACAGAAACATTGGAGACACTAGAGACACTGTGGCCACGAAGATCCATACCATGTGTGGGATGCAAGAGTTTTAGTCTTTTCAACAAAAAATACAATGAGACAACTGATGACAATAATTTGAGAAGCACAATATTAAAGGGCTGAGAAGGGAGATAATAGGGGGAGATCCCCTTTAGAGATGCTGTCGCTATGGATCTCCTGGGAAGCTGTTGATCAGATGAGCAGAGACTGTGGAGGGGCAGCCATATAAAGCATGGGGGCGGGGCAGAGGAGAACACTGCTGGCGGGGTAAACAGCAGGGCCATGTGCTTTGAAGGGGAGGCTCTTGAGAAGCTCAAGGACTTGAAAAAGGCCCATGTGGCTGTTTAACAGTGGGTCCCAGAGAGGCCAGGAGGTAGGTAGGGGCCGGAGCACAAGGCTTCTAGACCACAGTAATGAACTTGGATTTTATCTGGCATAAAACCCAAGAAAGTGTGGGATTTCATTCCAGCTCCTTAGATTTCAAAGCCTTGCTTTTCCCCATTATAGCAATGGTTTTCAAAGATAGATTTTCAAAGCAGCAGAACCCTTTTATCAAAGGAAATCTTACAAAGATCCCTCCAAAACGCAAAACAGTTGTGAGATGTGTCAATGTGGTTTAAGCAGTGGCTTGCAGACCCTGAATCTGCCAACTCTGTTTCCTTCTTATCCCCTGCAATGAGCCCTGAGATGTCACATGCCACAGTGCTGCCTACTTATTTAATCATGTGACATGTGTTTATTAAGCACAGCAACCTGTGTCAGCCAGTGCGTTAGGCTACAGGGTGATGAATTGGGCATGGGAGAGATCACGGTATGTTCTGGACTCCATGGGTGTGAAATGCAGGCAGAGGACTTCCACATGGAACAAATGAGGTTCAACCACAGCAGAGTGTCCGAGAAGTTAGAATCAAGGAGTGACAGCGGGGGATGCAGTATCACTTGAGCGTTTTGAGCAGAAGGACACAATTTGGTTTGTACCAGCAAGATACCATGCTGAGCATAGATGCCAGCAGAGGGGACAAGACTGGAAGCCGGGAGACCAGGCCAGTGCTGTGGCCCCAATACTGTGTTCCTTGCTTATGGCCTCTATCTGGGGAGCTCACCATTGCTTCGCTTTCTTTCAAATTTCTGCCTTTCTTTAGGAAATATCTTGGATGCCGCTTCCTCTAGGAAGTCTTCCTTCTTCTTCCTTGCAAAATGCACATTCTCCTTTATTTTAAAAGCCCAGTATCTGTTGTTTATTGAGTAGTAACACAACAATAATTTGTTGAATTATTTAATTTTATTGTCCCAGCAACTTTACGAGGAAAGTGAAGATAGGAGAAGTTGTGATCTGCTCAGGATCTCTTAGCCCGAGGAAGGGGGTACTTGTGACTCTGATTAATTCCTAGGAGCCAGTGTCTATTATTAATGTACCATCCTGCCTCTTGGTCCTTATCTCGATAGATTTATTTTACTAAGGCTCCCTATGGATGTCTTTCGGGCCCTATGGAATGCTGTATTCAGAGACTCCGTCTTAGTTCTGGGACCTTCCCAAAAACCTAAACTATAGTAGGGTATCAATAAAATAGTGTTAAATTAGATTGCTTTGAATGAATGATACCCATTGTTTTAGTCACCTTCTCCTCTCCAAGACACAATACCCAACACCCACAACTTAAAGGAGAAGAGGTTTATTTTAGCTCACGGTTACATTTCATGGTCAGTCAGCCCTGGGAAAGAAAGGGCATGGCAGAAGAACATAGCAGAGAAAAGCTCATGTCATGGTGGTCAGGAAGCAGAGGGAAGTGAGGAGCTAGGAAGGTAGGTACACAGGTGACATCATTCATCAAAACTCAGTCATCGCCCAGGGAGGAATCAATAGCCGTGAAACCAAGGCACCCTGGGAAAGGTAAGCCTGGAAGGTGCTGGCCAAGCCTCTCCACCAGGACTTCTTCTTCCCTGCTTTCCTCTGCTCTGCCTTCACTCTCAGGTGACTGTCAGTTCATGGTGGCTAACATGGCGTGGATCCCACCCGCTTACACCCTGCTGGTCTGGAGGCACTGTGGAAAGAAGCCACACACCATGCAGCCTCACTAAGATAGCAGGCAGGACTTGCGTTGGTTCAGCTCTCATCCTGCTCTGCTTACCCCTGAGCCAGACGCCAGCCTGTCCTTCCTCCATCCTACCTTCCCCAGCCCCTTTGTCATACAACAATCAGCTTCTATGAATATATGAGGGCGTTTTCTGGTTCCACCAATACATTATTAACCCATGGAGCTCTGCATGTTTGTTTAGGCTGAGCTGCAATAACAGGCAAGCGCACCATGCATGTTTTGATGAGTCGCATGCATGCTCATAAGCAAGCACATTTGCACACATGCACATGTAGCACTAGGCGGAGCTCTGGCAGGCAGTCATGGGCAAAATGTCAGCCTGGCCTTCCTCACGAGCTGGTGAGGAACAGGATGAGAGCCCTTGATGGTATGTTGTGCGGTTTTATTTCTTATGAAGTGTGCTGTTGGTAAGCCTCTAACATTAATTTTTTTCTCTCTAGACAATGCAGCTCTTGATCCAGCAGAGAGAGAGGAAAACAAACACATGCCTGTTTATTAGGTATGTAAAGTGACATAACTGCAGGCATATTGTGTTTGGGGAATCTGCCTGGCTTTGCCACACAGCCATATGAAGTTGTTTGGAAACCCTTGTTCCTGCTAGAATTTTTTGGCCCAGTCTCCCTTTTGTTTGGATAGATAAGACTGTGCCTTCTTTCTTATACTAGGATGCCCCCCACTGCGAACCATGGAAAGCCCCATTTATCAAATTCTCTGTTCCAAATGTACAGTGGCTGTAGCATTTAGTTTAATAGTCACTTGCAATTATTGGCATCAGCCTCACCACTGTACATTGTATTAACTCATTGAATCCTGCATCGACCCTATGAGGCTGGCTCTATTATTATAAATCCATTTTCTACCCAGAGGAATGAAGCACAGAGAAGCATTATGCTATTTTTTTTTTTGGTTGTTTTTGCAATTCTAGGGATATAATACAGGCCTTTCATACAGAGCTATATCCCAACCATTTTGAATTTTCATTCTATTTTGAGACAGGGTCTCATTATGTCACTAAACTGCCTGGGCTAGACTTGAAATTTCCATGCTCCTGGAACTACAGGGAGATGTGTGCTACATTATGCTATTTTGCCAACAGAAGTGGCCATGATGGAACTTGAGCACAGGTAGTCTGGCGTTTCAATGCTATGCTGTCATGTCTTTGGTGGGGGTGGAGGTTGGGTATCCAGGGGTCTAGGAATGGTACTTCCCTAAAAGCCCCAGTTTCCCAGTGTTTCTGGGTGGATGCAGTAGGCAAAAGCACAGATGGCTCCCCTGCACTTGCCAGGAGGCACCCCGGAAAACTCGGCTGCAGCTGGCAGAAGGAGACAGCAGGCGATTTTCTCTTCCTCCACCTCGTCTTCTGCTCATGCTCCTCCATGCTCAGAAGAGCTCCCAAGAAATCTTGAAGCTTATGCAACGTTTCTTGGAACTTCCAACTGTGCTGTTTTCCATTAAGTGCTGGTTCACATAATCACAGGGTGCTGTGCTGTTAGGATTGTTGCTTAAGGAGGTTTTGCTTATGAAGCCACTGCGTGGAGCGTCCTCTATCTTTCCTGAGAATTTTAAAAATCATTTTGGTGGGAACCTAAAGGCATCACTCTGCGCCTTGATTGACCTCGACCTCTCTGCCTCCCTCCTGCTCCCAGCTCTTTCCCATGCACATCCCCAGGGAGCTCACACAGGTGCCCCTCAGTGACTCCGGTCACAGAACCGGAAGATGCAGGTGGAGAGGTCCACCTTCTGTTCAGGCTGTCACAAAGCATTTTTCATTAGTGGCTGGATCTTTTTTCCCAACCAAATTGTGTGTAAGATAGATAAAAGGAAAGCTCTTCCTGGAGAAGGGGTGGAAGGGAGCTGAGGCCTGTGCCACCTGGCTCCCTGCTCCACACCCCATCTGGCTTCCTAACCCCTTTTCTTCCATCCTTCTCAGGAAGCCCTTGGAGGCTGCAGCTCTGGAGCTCTGCACAGCACTTTTCAAAACTGCTGCTCTGCGGGCTGAGCTTCCTGCCACCAAGGCCCCAGCATCACACGGCTTCTTGGGGGTAAGCCTTGCTGGGGTCACCTCTCCTAACTGTCTCCTGGTCTTCTGTCTTGCAGGCTGTCATCCGCCGGGCACCCTGAGGCCAGAGGGATCCTTCTAAGCTGCACTTCAGGTCATTGTCTTCTATCTATTTAAAATGCTCTTCCCTGCCATTTCTCAAGCTTTGAGGATACACTCCAGACTCATTAGCAGAGCTGAAAAGATCCTTCCTATCTGGGCTGCAGCCTGTCTCTCTAGCTGTGGTATCCTTTAACATCACGTTCTTCATCCAGCCGGACCTTAAACATGCCGCGCTTGCTCCTCCTGGCCATCAGCCAAGAGCCCCTGACCGCCTCATCCCCTGGGCTTTACCCGGCCCTCACTTTGCACCACTGGCTATTTTCCTCCAGTAGCTCCCACAGCGTTAGGACATCAGGGCCTGGCCCTCCTAATTCTCAATGCCTACAAATTCTTGGCACACACACACAAATGCCCAAAGGGTATTTGCTGAATATACAAGTAAGAACCTTTCCAGCCCTGGATCCCATGCAGCAATACCCTGGCTGCCTCTGCCTGTGCTGGCAGTGCCGGACTTTTGTCAACTTGACTGCTCCTCCGGGTCCCTTTTGCTATGACCAGATACGGACCTCCCCAGTGACTCACAGTTGTCTCCAGTTCAACAGTTTGCTTTTTTTCCCCAGTCAGAACCATCCTGTCACGCTCCATACTTCCCTCTTAGAGAGGATGACAAGGTCCCCAGCTCCATGATGTTAAGAGTCTCCTTCAGCTCACCCGTTGTGCTTTTCTAGTGTTTGCTATTTGGTAGGTGCTCAACGGCTCGATTAACATTTATTGTGTGGTCTTAAACACTTTCCAGTCACTTGAACAAAATGCCCCACAACCACAACTTAAAGGAGTTAAGTTAACTCACATTTTCAGTCCTCGGTCAGCAGGCTCCAGGGCAGAAACGGCATGCTGGAGAGGGCATGGTAGAAGTAGATCTGGGGAGGTCGGGAAGCAGAGAGAGGAGGAGCCAGTGATAAGGATGCACCCTTGCAGGTCTTGCCCCTACTCACCCTTCTCCGACCCAGCCTCACCTCCTAACAGCGCAGTCAACTGCTGAATCCATCAGTGAGTGAATCCACAGATGAGTATAGCTCTCCCTCGATCCAATCTCCTTCTGCACATATGAGAATTTTGGGAGGTGTTTTCGATCTGTTGCATAGCACGAGTGAATGAACAGGATCAGTTCTGCAATGCATTGATGAGCACAAGATTGGCCCTGCACAGAAAATAGGGATCTGAGCTCATTTTCACCCAGTATATGCATGAAGAGGTGTCCTCAGCATCCGTGGGCCACTCATGGGAGTGCTTTTGCGGCTGAAGACTTGCTGGGCTATAACTGCTTCTTTCAGAGACTCTTACGATGAAATTTGGGATCTTTCTCTGAGAGAGAAGATCGAGGCCTGGGGATGAAACCTTATGCCTCTGCTGCTGCCCTCCCGCTGCTGTGGACCCTGCTGCTATGTACCCTCCGCCCCCCGCTACTGTATCACAGCCCACTCAAGGAGCCTCAGCCACCCACAAGAGGAACGATTTTGGCTCTTAGGAGAATTTATTGCAGAGATTAGCTGCTGCCAAAGCCTTTAATATCAGCTCCTATCTAAACCCAAGCTCAGGAATAGGAATGAATTCAAGTAGTCTCTTTAGAAGGTTTTTGCAGGCATTAGGAAGCTGCCTCCTGTCCCAGAAGATTGATTTGCAGGAATGTGGCAAGGAAGCCTGGGCATTCAATGCTTCATTGCGTGTCTAGGCAAAATTTGCCAAGGGAAGAAGATTCTGTTACCTTTGTTCACAGTTTGGGGACTTGAGTCTTTTAACTCCCTAACATGGTTCAAAATGTTTCTCCCAATCAAGAGGATTTTACAACGTGACAATGTGAGGATATAAATAAGTTGAAAGA
>NW_004955493.1:4953718-4961535 GCF_000276665.1 Chinchilla lanigera | reverse complement strand
AAAAAAAAAATACAGAAGCCAAAGCATTTTTTAGAGCAAAAACTCTCAGAGAAGGTGAGATGGGGCACCAGATGAGTTGGCTTCAGTACAAGACAGGTCTAACTCCGGTCCCCAAAACATAGGCCTTGGCTGATCCTCTCTCCCTGCCTGTGAAGCAGGTGTAGGATGTCATACTGCACATCTGCTGGCTTTGCACTGCAGTATTCCCTGGGTGAAAACAGCCCTTCCTACTCAGCCTCTCAGAAGACATCTGTTCTCACATCTCAGCTCAGAGATGTGTGCATGTGATCCTTGTCTGGTTTATCCCAGCCCAAAGAAGAGGTATGGGTGACATCTCTTGGCACTGATTCCTCAGTGCAGGCCACTGTACTCTACAGAAAGGAAGGGATCTGCTTTTCTATCCCCGACCTCTGAGCTGTGAATCAGATGCAGTGGAAGTGATGACTGAGTCCTGTGCTGCTGAGGCTTGTGGCTCTGCCATGCTTGGACCTCAGTGACCACCATGACAATGAGCCTGGGCTAATCTGTCGGGGGAGAGACACGTGGGACAGAGCTGGCTCACCCCAGTGACTATGAGTGACAGCCAATCAATGCTGGTTATCTGGGCAAGACTAGTCAAGATCAGCAGTCACTGGCAGAACCCTCACTGGCCCCAGCTACATGATGAAAACTTTTCACTGGCCACTGAGGCTTTGTCATTGCTGAGTGTCCAATATTTTTGTGGCCGGCAGACAACTACCATAGTCTGTGACTTGACTTCCACCAATCAGGTTGAGACTGAATTTTTGCAGAACGACCAGCACAGAGGCTTTTGTTTTTCTGCTGGTATTGTTATGACAACAAGATTAAAGCCCAGAACAGCCGAAAGATGGCCCAGAAACTTAAGGAAAGGCTGGCTGAGACTCCAGCTGATCTGACCAATCAAAATGAAAACCTGAGAAGGAAGAATCCTGACAGTGTCTTTGGAGCTCCTGGATCCTGCTATGCCTAAAGCAACTTAATTACAGTTTTCAGTTGTGTAGAATAAATGTTATCTTCTATTTATTGCTAGTCAATTTAGGTTGGATTTTTGACCTTTGCAATTCAGAGGGTCCCAATTTCTAGAATATATAAAATGTAGGTGAGATTGAATGAGTTCGAAATGTATCTCAGTTAGAATCTCACAGTCCAGGATACGATTTCTGTTTTTGTGATGCTCCAGACAGTAACCAAACCATGTTTTTTTTCTGTCTTTGCTTTCTAGGGAGCCTGAGGCTTGTGCAGGTATTTTTGCACCTTGCTGAGTTATAAAAAGGTATTGATCACAAGATTTCACCACTACCTGGAAATAAGTGTGACTCACCACTTACTCAGTATCGATGACCGCAAAGACACACCGATTCTGAGAAGGATGTGGTCAGGACATCTTGTGGTCAGGGCATCTTATGGTCGGTGATTTAATTCACACTGTTTTGGAAAGAAACAGTTTTAGATATCAAGGAGATGGCAAAGATGATTTCATCAAAGCCTCATGGCTTACCATGACAGAAATGGAAACTAGAAGGCGAGCAAGGGCTCTGCTGAAGGGATGTGCCACCTGTGTGGTGGGAAGAAGATGGGTTTGAGGTACAGAGAGACGAGGACATACACCCCAGCTCGTTTGTTTATACACCTGCCACTTTGGGGTAAACTTACCCTTCCTGTGCTTCCATTCTCACTCTTGTAAAATGATGACAAAATGCCCCATAAGAGTGACGGATTGCTGTTTATATTTAGTGACTGTAGATCTTCTTCCAGAAGGAGTGACTTCATCTTCCTCTTCTCCCCCTCCACCACTAAGGTAGATTCAATAGTTTGCTTTTAAAGTGGAAAAAAATACTAAAATGTGACAGTGGGAAACCTGGTAAATTCTATGTTAACCAAGTGGTGCAGGTTAACCTCACTGACAGCTCCAAGTGGTCACCAGGTGCTCTGAGATGGTGTGAGGAAGACAGCACCTTTGAATGATTGACCATCTGCCAAACCCCAGACTCCAGCCTAACCATGAGAAGTGCATTCAATGAACCCAAACTGGAGGGCTTCCACAAAATCCCTGGCCAAAATGCCATGAAGACTGTGAGGGAAACCAAAGAAAGGCTGAGAAACTGACAAAGCAGGAGGACAGGGGAGATGTAATGATTCGTTGCTATTTGGTACCTTTGATTGTATGCTGGGACAGAAAGAGAAGGTTGATGTGAAAAGAGTTAAAATTGTAAGAGAGTCTAGCATTTAGATAAGAAGAGTGTACGGATTTTGATTTTTCAGTTGTGACTCACTCATTATGGTTAGTTAAGATGCTAACAGCAGCGAAAATGGATGACAGTAGGTGGGAACCTTCTGTAGTATGTGAAACTGTTTGGTAAACCTAAAATTACTCCTAAATTAAAAAAATTAACAGCCTTTAAAATTAAATCTTCAGTTGCTTTTGACCCAGATTTAATTTACTTGTAGGCAGTCATCCCATTTTTCTACCTGCAGGGTTTAGAGTCTTCTAGTTTCTCAGACACTGTGATGCAGGAAGTAAACCCCATGGTGCTGTGTTGTCTGCAGGAGTTTGGTGGAATCTTTCTGCATTGTTGGTGTGTCTGTCTTGGGTTACACTCTCCCAGTGAAATTTCCTGCTGTGCTCTCCTGGGGAGCCTATGTAGGCAGAAGATCATTCAGTGTATGCTTAGCATCATTTGGTTCAAAAGTATGTATGTGCCAAGATATCTTGGAGAAACCAGGGAGCTGTGACAACATTTATTCCCATTCCTATGCTGAACTCTGTGGATAACATTTTCCTCATTCCATCCTTGCAGATACATTGTACCAGCGAGACAAAACTGAAGATCAGAGAAGTTAAAGGACTGTTGAAGATCACACAGCCAGAAAAAGAAAGAGCTGCTGTTGGAACCCAGGTCTTTCTGACTCCAAATCGCATCATGTCAATCCCAATGTGAAATTGTTTTAATGTAGATTATTACACTTGGGAGGTTCTTTAGATACTGACTAAGAGAGGGAGAGATCAGAATATGATGGTTTACAAATTGAGTTCCATCCCCAATGCGCAGATGATTTTAGTTTAGAGCTGAACTATGGTTTCATTGGTGCTTCTTCCTTTTAAGATTGAGCTATTGGTAGCATTGGAAAATAGGGAGATTTCCTTTTTGACTAGACCTTCACTTTTTTCAAGAGAAGAAGATGAGGAAAGAAGAGAAGGAGAAGGAAAAGAGAAAGAGCAGGAGAGGAAGAAGAGGAGGAAGAGGAAGAGGGAAGGGAAGGGGGAAAAGCTGCAGCGGCTCTGGTCACACCAGAGATGCATTTATGCCTGGAGGAGACTCCTGACTCCCAGGTAGGTTTCCAAGTTCACACCCACTCTGCCTCCTCCATTCCCTTCTCCAGCCTGCTTGGCTCATTTACTTTGTCTGCCTGGTCTTCTGGTTCACAGCACTGCCTTAGTGCAACTTACTGCAGAGAGAGTCGCCTCTCCGAGAGGAGTGGTGACTGTCCAGACATCACACAGCAAGATAGACGACTGTCATGTAGGCGGATGCTCATTCACTCTGCTGGAGGCTGATCCCGGGTGTAAACCATACTTCCTGGTTCTCTGACCTCCTGCATCTCTTGATCCTGTGCCTACCTTTCTGCACCTCTGCTTCCTCTGCGGCTGACTTGTTCCGGCTTCCTGTCAGCCAGTCTTTGGGTCCCACCTTCCTCACTTAGGCTCTCGAGGGAAGCTTCTCGGTCTGAAGATACCTGCGCATTTCCTATGAAAGTCTTGATCCCATCAAATAATCTCCAGATGAGTAAGGGTTAAGCAGTTCCTCTGAGCAAGATGAAAAGCTGTCCGGGGATTTTTGAAATTTAACTTCATCTTAAGGGAAAGGAGAGGGAGGAGAAGAGGAGAGAGGGAAGGATGAAGAGAAGAAATAAGAAGAATAATTGATTTCTACAACGTTTATTCCTTGCCCTGATTAGTTCCCTTTAAACTCCTATCACTAAAAACTCTGTGTGAGCAGGGCGTGGTGGTGCATGCCTGTAATCCCAGCACTTGGGAGGTTGAGGCAGGAGGATCTTTAGGGTTAGGGTTAGGGCTACAAAGTGAGCTCAAGGCCAGGCTGAACTGCATAGCGAGACTCTGTCTCAAGAGACAAAAAAGAAAACAAAAACAAAAACAAAAAAACCCTATGTGATCTACTTTTAGGAAAGAAGAGAAGGGGCTGTGCAGTCAGAGCCCCATCTGGTTGGGATTTAAAGCAGGTAAAAGAAATGAAAACTCCTAAGAAGCCAAGTGCCAAGGCAAAGATCTTGCAGGGGAAACCCCAAACCCTCTCTAACCATCTCTAATCTCAAAAAATGTATTTTTGTAATTTTTTCATATTATACATAAAATGGAGTACATGTTATACTCTGAGTTTATGGACCATTAATACAATGCACATCTATGAGTTCACTGCCTTTTGTAGGAAATGGAAGAAATTGAATTTTTCTGCACTTTAGTGGCTCTGTGTGCTCCTCTGTGATTCTATCTCTTTCCTTCAACCTGCAAGGTGTTGCCTCCATGAAATTTGTGTTAATTATTCTATTTGTTCACTCACTCAGTCATTAAGTTTTAATCTTTTGTTCTGAAAATGGTCAAATATACAGACACGTAAAGTGAATAGAACTGTTGAATACTATAAAGGTACAGCTAGACTACAGAAGTCAACTGCTTTTCAATGTTTGGACATTTATTTATGTATTTACCTCATTTTGCATTTGCTGAGCCACTATATAAACATTTTATTTTGCAAAGAAGCAGCTATACTTAAAAGCAGGGAGGCTAATAAAGTGGATCCCATGCAGCCTCTGCAGTCGGAATTTGTGGATGATCTTATTTCATCTGTTTTCTCAATCATTCCGGGCCTTCTCTGTCCTGTCTCGGTGGTTTTGAAATCCCAGACATTATATAATTTTATCTGTAACTATTTCACCCTGTATCTCTGAAAGATAAGGGCTCCATCAAAAATATAATCATGATATTGTTATCATACCTAAAATGATGAACATTTTCTGACGATACCAATTATCTAGATGGTGTTCAAATGATTTCCTTCCCACTCTTCCCCTCTCCCTGCCTCTCAGTTCTGTTTTCACAGTTACTGCCTTTGAATTAGGATCCCAAACAGTCCTCATTCCTGTATTTGGTTTGGGTATTGTTTAATTCTCTATATTTCCCTCCCTGTTTTTTTTTTTTTTTTTATTTTTTTTTTTATTTCTGCAGTGCAATTTATTTGTTGAGAAATTTGAGTTGTTCCTCTTATATGCTGTCATGGTCACTTTCTCGTTGCTGGGACAAAACACCTGACACCCACAGGTTAAAGGAGGAAAGGTTTATATCAGCTTACAGTTTGTAGAAATTTTAGCTCACAGTTGGCTGGCTCCAATGCAGGGCAGCATGGTAGAGGGGCATCACAGAGGAAAAACAGTCCATGATATGGCAGGAAGTAGCCAGATTTCCATCTCTTTCCTTTTTATTCCGTTCAGGCTTCAAGCCTATTGGTTGATGCCACCCACAGGCAGGGTGGGTCTTCCCTCTTCAGTAAATCTGGCATCTACATGAAGAACTATGCTAAACCAATAAGTGAACTAATCCAGTATCACACACCCATGATCCAGTGTCACCCATCCAGGATCTAGTCCTTTTCCAAAACTCCACCTATGAGTGTATGAGGCTGTGGGGGAACATCCAGCTATAAGCCATGACATATATGATTTGACTGAACAATAGATAAATGTTTAAAGGAAGATTTATTACAGCAAAAGACACATTGCCATTAATCACCCTCATACCTGCCCCCGCTTTGGACACACTTATCTCCTTATATTTGCCACTTTCTGAAGCTGTTCTGGAAGTTCTCTTCTTGTCATGGCTTCCCTGATGTCCTGAGTCAACTCAAAATAAATTGACCTTTCATGGTCATTTTGACTGGAGAAGAGCCAAAGGTTACATGGTACTAGATAGGATGAATAAGGTAGAAAGAACACACCATAAGGTTTTCATGAGCTGCCTTTCTGTTACATATGCATGACAGCAACATTTACTAGATTTGTGATACATCCTGTGAAGACACAAAGTAGGACTTCCAGAACTGCTTCAGAAAGTGGCAAGAATGATGTGATAAGTGTGTTTGAAGCGAAGGGACATTTTTTGAAGGGAATTAATGGCAATATGTTTTTTACTGTAACACATGTTTTTAAAAAGCAAATATTCACTGTAGTTTTTGATCACACCTTAGAATTTCCCACATTCTACATTTTGCTGGGTCATCTTTTTTCATTGTAATCAATGTGTTCTTCCTGCATTTTTTATCTCTTGTGAACTGGGAATTAGCTGTTGAGTCTTGATCAAATGCACATTTGATTTTTGTCAAGAGTGTAGCATAAGTAGCATTGTCATAGTTCTGCCAGGAGCAATGTCTACTTGTCTCCTTTTGCTATAGTAAGTAGATTCTAGTGCTATATCACAGAATCTACTCATTGGAAAGTCCTTATATTATCTAATTCTCATAATTATAATGATGTACCTGAGGCAGGCTAACCTTATTAAGAAAAAATGTTTATTTAACTCACTATTTGGGAGGCTGAAGTTTCAATCAACATGGCGTGGACTCCATCAAGTTCCCCTAGCTGTGTTACTACATGGTGGATGAGAGCAGCAGGAGCATATATGAGAGACCAAGGTCATATAGCAGGACAGGAAGCTATATAGAGAGGCTAGACTCCTACAACTCCTCCCAGGGCCATGCCCTATGATTTAAAGTCTTCATACTAAGGTACCATCTTTTAAAGATCCCACCTCCCATAACATAACACACTGAGGACCAAGCTGCCAGCACATGAAGTTTTTTTAGGAAAAAAACACATCCAAACTATAATAGCACTGAATAGTTTTTACCTAATAAGTTTAATAGTTGTTGAACATCACTCCTTAGGAGTCACTTTACCTTTAAGGTTTTATACCATGCATTGCCAAAAATTGAGGATGTCCTTCTTATAACTCAACATCAATTTCCTATTTAAGAAATTAATAAATATGTTATGTAATGTTCAATTCATGTTTAAATTTTTCTAATTATCTGCTTTGCACTTTAATAATCTTTTTATTTTAGAACAGGTTTAAATTTGCAGAGAAATTGGAATGATAGTATAGAATGCTGTCATATATCTCACATCGTTTTATTATTAATATTATGCATTAGTATGTACTTTTGTCACAATTAATGAGCCAGTTGATACTTTAGTACTAGCTAAAGAACATTGTTTATTTATATTTTTACCTAATGTCTATTTTTGGCCTCAAAATACAACCTCACATTTATTCTTTGAGTCTCCTTGAGTTCTTCTTGGTTATGACATTTTCCATTTGGCTTTTATTTTCTGGGATGGCATCTTTTCTATTCTCCTGTGAAATGATTCACATTTGGAGAGTCGGTGATGATCATCTCATGATGATATTTAACTTGTCCCTGTATACTTTGTGTTTCTCAGAAATTAGAAGGAACTAGAACTTAGAATGAAAGGCCCAATTATATTCAGGTTTAACATTTTTGCCTAGAATATTTCACAGGCAATGCTGTGTCTTTTATATACTTCCTCGAAGCAGTGAGGATTGGGACAAAGATGGATAAGGAGAAACTTGAATAATTGGTAACTATGAGAAGACCATGCAGAAATGGAAAAAAAGTTTCATCTTCCGTAGTTCTGAGGAAGCATTCCAAAGGCCCTGTGGTCTATCTCTCTTTCCTTCAACCAATCTTGGTAAGATCGTGCTACTA
>NW_004955493.1:4918321-4952859 GCF_000276665.1 Chinchilla lanigera | reverse complement strand
TACTACTACTATTACTACTACTACTACTATTACTACTACTACTACTCTTGCTGCTTCTGCTGCTGCTGCTACTACTACTACTACTAACATCTTTTGGACTGTTGATTCATTGTGTCAACTTGAGGATTTTAGAAGCTTAACTAAGTGACTCAGCAGTTCTACATCTCAGGGTGCAGAGGACATGCTCTAGGGAAGCTGTTCACACTCTAGGATGTTGTAATGGTTGATTCATTGTGTCAACTTGAGAAGTTTAGAAGTCTAAGTAAGTAACTCAACAGGGGGCCAGGGTCTTCCCTTTGTAAACAACCTGAGCCTGTGCAAGAGGAAGGTGGGAAGATGGTGTGAGTGCTACACCTACCCTAGGTGTGAGTGCTAATCCTACCCTAGGGTAGGATTAGGTGTTCCACACCCTGGGTGTGAGTGTTAGTTGCCCTAAGGGTGGGTAGCCTGGGTAAAATATAAGGGACAGCAAGAGAGTCCCTGTGGGTGCTTGTCGCTTGTCACTGGTCACTTGCTACTTGCTGCTTTTTGTGCCTTCTGCCTGCCATGAACCATTTCTCCTCTGTGATGCCCCTCTGCTATGCTGCCCTGCCTGGAGCCAGCCAACTACGGACTGAAATCTCCACCAACTTGACCCAAATTGAAACTTTCCTACTTTAACTTTGGGTGTCAGGTATTTTGTCCCAGCAATGAGAAAAGTACCAAGACACTTGGTGATATAGAATAAATCTGCATAAAATAAAATAGAATTGAGGAGGACTGATGGTTGGTTCTTCAGAGGCACTCCGGTTATCCCCTTCAGCTTGGATGTTGTGCTGCACAGAACACTGCAGTGAGCTCCAGACCTTGGACTGAATATTTCAGTCTTCAGTGTAAAGACACCCTCTGCACCCTTCCTCATCTAACTCTGTGGCTGACCATCATAAGCCACTCTTGTAATTTCTTCTGCATTTGTATACCTTGTGTTATATCCATTTCTCTAGTAAACCCTGACTGATAGACACATGGACTAACAGGAGAGTTCAGTAGGGTATAATATAAAAGATAAATAGACACTATTCCCAATAGTAGCAACAAAAACAAATTAAAATATCTAGGTAGATACTTAATCTGTATTGTACAGGACCCACAAGAAGAAATAACTATTCACTGAAGGATATATGGATGCACCTTGAAACCTTAATGTTAAGTGAAATAAATCAGACACACAAGCTTGAATATTTTGTGGTTTCTCTTCTATGAGAAACGCAAAATGTAAAGAAATTTCAGAGCAAAATAAAAGATAGGAGATAGAGAGATCTTTTATAAAGGGGAAAGCAACTAAGAGATGGAGTTAGGGGGCAGAAGGGGAGAAGAAGAGTATTGAGAAAGAGTTAAGATGCATTATGTGCATGTGCCAACTCCCCAGAAAGCATATCACCGTTATGCGCTACAAACATGTACTGACATGTTTAAATTAAAAATAAAAATAGATTAAAAATAAAAATAAATGAAAAATAAAGAGACGACATGAATATAGCAAATGGAAGAAGAGATGGAAATCTACATTTATCGTGTAAAGTTATATTCATGACATTCAGGTAATTTTGGTTGTGTTAGAAAGAGAGCAAGGGGCAATTCATGAAATTTGTGTAAGATCTGTAGATTAGATAAGAGTGCTATATCTACATAATTTTTGTATTTTGATGAGTATGCTGTGATTATATAAGAGAATAGTAATGGGGCATCATGTTTGTGATTCATTTCAAATAGTCCAAAAGCTAGTAAACATGGTTTACATACTTATATTCTTACGTCTATGTATATAAATATTTTTACCTATATATTTGGAAAGAACGTTTAGGAAGGAATACAAGTGACTAGTAGGGCAGAAATTCTTTTTACCATTTTTACAACTTTTCTAGGAATTTGTAATTATTTCACAGCAAAACACTTTAAAAAGTAGCCAATAGAGCAGAAAGGAGTAACGCATCTTTGAGACAGAGAGAGAAGGGTAGAGAAAGAGATGATGTGGTATCAGTGATATAAACTATAATATTAGAACAAGGCCAAGACAAACACTTTCAAATATGGCGTGTTCAGATTAGAAGTGTGTGTCCACACACCATGTCACAGAGGTTATCAGAAAAAGAAATAAGAACCTAAGAATTTGAGAGGCTGTCCATGGGTTATAGATTTGGGGATGCAAAAGAAAAGAGTTGGATGTATTTGAGGTTTTTGCCCTTGACTCTTTTTTATCTGTGTTTTAAATTCATGCAGCATGCTCATAGAAATTACACTGTTGGTTAACAAGCAAAGGAAGAATTTTTAATAACTGGCCTTGGCATAAGTAATTAGGAAATTAAAAGATAATACATTTGTGAAAGTTTTAGAGAAAGGAGAAACTCATGGACAGCTGGTGGAGGATGGGTCCGGTGTTTTTGAATGATAACATGGCAAGCAGCATATCAACAACCAAAAAAAAAAAAAAAACCTTCCAAGCCAGGTGTGGTGGCACACACGTGTAATCCTAGCACTCTGGGAGGCTGAGGCAAGAGGACTATAAACTTGAGCACAGCCTCGGCAATTGTTTTGGTTACTTTTCTCTCATTGCTGAGACAAATGCCTGAGGCCCAAAATTAAGGCAGGGAAGGTTTATTTAGCTTACAGTTTGTGGAGGTTTCAGTCCATACTCAGCTGGCTCCAAGGCAGAGTGGGATATGGCAGAGATCAACCATTCATGGCGGCAAAAGATAGCAAAAGCAGTAAGAGAAAAACGAAGGAGAACAGGTGGGCAGCTTCTTTCTCTCCCTTACATATGCAAATTATCCACCACAGGAAGGGTTTAGCACTCACACCCATAATCCCAGCACTGGACCATGGATCAGACATAAACTCTAAAAGCTTGCCCCATAACTGCACGAGGCTCTGGGGAGACATCCAGACACAAGCCATAAGAGCAATCTTATGACTTAGCAAGACTCTGTCCCAAACTAAAAAAATAAAAAAGGGCTGGGGATACAGCTTAGTGCAAAGGCTCTGAGATCAATCCTCACTGCTACCAAACAAAACCTCCAGATTGCCCCCCCCATCCTCCTAGCAAACTGTTAGAATCCACCCTCGGATAAGAAATTTCCAGACAGTGAGGTAAAAATATGCAAGGAGAATTCTCTTTCAGCTTATATAAACATATCTCAATAATAATATACCTAAAAGGTTAATACCAGGGTTTTAACTGAATAAAGACAGCATCTTCTTTTAAGGTAGCATTAAAATACACATTTAGAAGATTATTCAATGGCCAGAGAAATTATTACTGGTTACTATATTTCAACTTGTTACAAATAGCAATTATATTAATAGGATGTTTAAATTGTTTTAAAATGAGGTATTTTTATAGAACCAAGGTCGGGATGGAATGCAGCAAAATGTAAACAGTGGTTATCTTTTATGCGGTGAATTAGGGGTAATGTAGTATGTGCATGGGTGTGTGTGTGTGCATGTGTGCGTGTGTGTGTGTGTGTGTGTGGATACTTTTTGGTGATAAAAAAATTGATTCTTAAATAATAAATAAGAGAGGTCTAAGTCTACAAAGAGAGATGTCAGAAGGAGACTGGTATTTTGTCCTGGAAAAATGCATTAAGGATCAATTGATTACTTTAAACACCTTTTCAGACATTCCTGTGTAAGCAAAGAAGGTACAGCAATGGGCAGCCCGCTGTGTCCACAGAAGGGAGATGGGAGGAGAAGGATTTTGTTGGTTATCTACCTAAAGTGTCTGATTCAAAACCAGAAGGGGCCCTGGTTGCTGTCACCCCTTGGTGGCAGGATTCCAGGTGGCCCTGCCTCCGGTATAACGCTGGGGTTCTAACTTGGGATCATGAAACTATGACTCCCTTGCTCAGGACCAACTTCTATGCCATTGACTATTTCCTTAAGTATTTCATGCTTTCAGGTGAAGTGTACAGCTGTTAGGTACAAAGGCCCATAAGAGTGCAGATAGACATTGGTTTTCCTTTGTGAATGTCACAGTCCTATGGTCCTACAGAAGAGACAGGCAATGTGTGCTGTGAAGTAAGTCTATACTTTCAAGTTGTCAAAGTGTGACAATGAAAAGGGACCAGATGTAGTAATAGGGACTATGAGGGAGAACTAGAGAGAGGGTTGCATCTTATTTTGTTCCACTGACACTGACCTCACTGTTACTGCTGAGCACCTTATGGCCCAACCTCAGGCCCTCTGCACTTGCTGCTCCCAATGAAGGATGCATGACTTGCTCTTTCATTATATTTATGTCTCCTTCAAAATTCAGTTTTGCAGAGATGTTTTATTTACTACAACATTCAAAACACACACACACACACACACACACACAGAGGCCCTATGCTCTTGTTGCTTCATTTCTCTTCATAGCACTTGGTCCTCTGCACACTATGCCTGTATTTATATAGATGCACAAATTCATTGCTATAAATTAAGTACTGTTTGTTAAGAACCTATTATATACTAGGTAGTATAGCTGTTGTTCAAGTTATGGAGATAAACAGTCAAAGTTCCTCCCCTCACGAAGCTTCCTTTCCAGTTCAGGAGCATGGTCCACAAATGAACTGGGGCATAGCTTCAGTAGTGATCATCTACCTGAAGAAAAATTAGAATACTCTAAAAGCACTGTGAGTGATGGAAGGGGGATGAGGGAAGGGCCCTTGGAGGAGGTGACATCTGAGCAGACTGCCAGGAGAAATGAGGACAGAGCCAGGAGGACAGACAGGGGAAGAACAGTTGGAAGAGGGAAGCGGAGATGATATGGCAAGGAGGTGGGAGAGGACTTTGCAGGAGCCAGGGCAGGATCTGCAGACTGGAATTTTGCAGGGAGCACAAGAGGAGTGGGATTCCTGCAGCTGTGCTAAGGACTTGGGGATTTATTCTGAATGGGAAGGAAAACCTTAGGAGGAGATTAAAAATATTTTAAAGTCAACTATATTGAGGTTCAATTTGCATGCAATAAAATGCCCTGCGCTGAGTGTACAGTTGGATGATATTTGATGAAAGAAGATGTCTCTACCTGCCACTCACCCCCACACAGAATATTCCATCATCCCCGCAGCTACTTTGTGCCATTTCTCAGCTGGTCTCAGCTCCTCTGCCAGCAACCGCTGATCTAACCTGCTTTCTGTCCTCAGAGATCAGTTATTATTTTCTACCCCTTCAGATAAGCAGAACCACAGAGTCACACCATATGTAGATATTTTTTGCAGTGCTTGGGATTGAACCCAGTTCTTCTAGGGCAAACATGCTACTACTGCACCCACCTCCTATAGGAGCCCCAGCTCCCTTGGAGACTGTGGTATCTGGCTTCTTCCACTCAGCATAGTGTTCCTGAGACTTCATCCATGTGTGTTTATCAGTGCTTGGCCTCCTCTGTTACTAAAGAGTATTTCACTCTACAAATACATCTTTGTTGATTTCTCTACTCACCCATTGATAGAAATTTGAACTTGAGACTATTAGGAGCAACACTGTATAAAGAAGTCAGAAATTTTCTCAGGGTAGCAAAACTGGTAAGTAAAGAAACCAAGAGATAAACCCATCCTTGTCTGGCTTGAGAGTTTCTGTCAGGTACACTGTGCAGTAGTGACCCCTTAGACTTCCCAGATGTGTTTCACTTCTGTTGTGGTGGTGGTATGGAAGTTAAACCTACGGCCTTTGCCTGAGCTGCACCCTCAGCCTTTTATTTTGCTTTATCTTGAAGCAGGGTTTTGTAAGTCACTAAGTTGCCCAGGCTGGATTTGAACTGATCACCCTTTTGCCTCAGCCTCTCAGATTGCAGATCTGTTCTAATTTGCAAATCAGAATGTATATATACAGTTTATATCAATATATAGCACTATCATTTTCTACCACTGGTATGGTTTTTATTTAGATGTTTCCCCCCAAAAGCCTCATGTGCTCTTAGGTGGGCCCTTTGGAAGGTGACTGGGTTGGGGGGCTTCTATAGCTGGTTTGCTGTCAGGAGGTGGGATCTGGTCACAGGAGCTGTGACCTGGAAGGGTTTAACTCCCTCCCCAGCTCCTGTGTTTGTTCATTCTCTCTGCTTCTGGGATGTCATGTCATGTAGCTTTCCTCCACCCCAAATTTTCCATGGTGCTACCAACCATGCAAGAACAGATATTTGTGCCCGAGCATTAGGAAAACCATCTACTGCACCCATCTATTCTGTAACATTTCTTTAAGTACACGGAAAACTTCCTTAATTTTCATGAACAGTTTCATTGCTTGTGTGCTCTAATCTATGCATTGGCCAACCTGTCTCCACTTAAAAACATTTTCTGTCATCATCATGGTATTGTGGGATCAAAGAAATACCAGTGAAATGAGTCACCCCGAAGGAAGAAATCCTCACGTTGTACTTGTATAGATCTCATTTCCCACACAGAAACCAGCCCTGGATTCCTGCTCACTTAGGAGCTCCTTTTCTTCCAAGGCTGGATCCAAACACTCCATATACACTTTTCATCTGTTTTTAGAACTCACAGATTTGATTCTAAGTGGAGTAGATAAAGTAATACAGTGCAGTTCTGTGCTCACTTTTGTGTTTTCCTTCTGGTCATACAAATGGATTCCACTTTCCAGCTTTCCTTAAAGGGAGTTAGGACCATGGGACTAAAATCTGTCCCTGAGAATGTGGGCAGAAAGATGCAGCATGTCTGCCCTGTCCTTGGCCATCTGTAGTGGACTGACAACTGGTGGTCAACTTATAAACCCCAACTGAACTGAGTAAGTGTGGTACTGGGTGTGGGAAGTTCACCTGGGGATTGTTGCCAACAGCATAAGAGACAGAACTGGAGAAGAAGAGGAGAGGCTGTTGGAGCTGGTGGAAGCTGTAAGGAGCTGTTGGTTCTATTGGAGGAGCTCGTCATGCTGGCTTTCCTGATGAACTTGGCTGTTTTCATCCTTCAAGGAGCTTGGGACCTCGTTGGCACTGAGAATAGCTTCAGTTCACTTTGGGGAAGCTCTGGTCCTCTCTTTGAGCATCACTTGCTGGCTCTGGAGAAGAAGATGGTGCATAGCTCAGTCTCTTGAAGTAGCTGCTGCACTGGCTTTCCTGATGGGAATTCAGCTGTCTTTACCACTGGAGGAGCTCAGGACCTTACTGTTGCTGAGGATGGCTGTGGTACCTTCCAGGGGAGCACAAGTTCTTCTGAGCATCACTTCCTGGCTCCAGTGCAGACCTCTCAGCCTGCTAGCACAGATCCTTCATCCTGTTAGCACAGACTTTCTAGATTCCACCACTGATCTTTGGGCCTTCCCAGTGCAGATCTGTGAAACAGGACTGCATGAGATATCGTTATGGGCTCTGGGCCTCCAGTTTGTTTCGTGGTAGGCATTGTTATGGGCTCTAGGTCTTCAGCTGGACTCATGCAAGACATTTCTGTGGAATCCAGGCCCTCAGCTGGATTCTTTGGTCTATAGTGTGTGGACAGATTTCCTGCACTTTCTTGTATATCTTTGGGTGACTATTATAAATAATCTTATGAACTATGTGTCCTGTATTATATTGTCTCCCCTTGCAAAAGAAGGCCCAAACCAACACACCATCCATACAATTATCCACACTCTCTGCGGTACCACCTGCCATAGAAGTGCAAGGATTCCAAGGGCTCACAGGAGAAAAAGCCTATGAGATGGAGAAGAAAAACCTGGTCCCTGACCCCAACTGCATAGCACAGATCCTTCTTCTAGCTGGCATGCAACATGAGAAGCAAACATGCTGTGCCTTGCTCCTAATATGTTGGAATTGCTCATTACAGTCCTTAGTCCACCTTAACCTTAGAATTCACCTTCATTTTTCTCTGGGCTGGACTTAGTGCTTTACCTATGTCTTTTGTCTTGGCTAAGAAGTGCAGCTGCTGGCTTTCAAGTCAGTCATTCTCCACATAGCAATGATAGAGTACAAATGAAGAAAGGTCTTTAAACATCCTCCTTCAACCTTGTTCACATGTCCCACTTGCTTTTACAATGTTTATTGTTTTGGAAAGGACAAAGAGAGTAGTGTATTACCATTCAATGAGATGGTGTCATGGTTTATATCTAGATGTTCCCTCTAAAGCCTCACGTGCTCATGAGTGGGGTTTAGGGGAGGTGATTGTGTCCTGGGGTGTGATATGAGTAGATTAGTCTACTGCTGAGTATATAGCTAAATGTGAAGGTGGGAGGTAGAACCTGGTCAGAGGAGGTGGGTCACTGGGACCATGGTCTGAAAGGGGCTATTTCGTTTGCTTCTTGCCTCCATGTCATGAGCTGTTTCTGTTCTTCCATGCCCCTCTGTCTTGCTGTTCTACCATGGAGCCAGCAGATGATGGACTGAAACCTTCTACAAACTGTGAGCCAAAATTACCCTTTCCTTCCTTGAGTGGTGGGTGTCGGGTATTATGTTCCAGTGACAAGAAACTAACCAAGACAGGAAGTCACCAGAACCCCATAGCAAGCATGAAACGGAGGCTGATTACACACTACAAACCCTCTTATATGTTTGTAAACTTTGGGATGCATTTAAAAGTACATATTTTTGAAGTGCAAATTTCAAAGTCATCCTTCTATGTTTTAGCTTTTTCTGGGGTGAAGACCTCTTTTTGAAGACCTCTTTTTATTCCAGTAAGGAGTCTGTCATGTAGCAAGTATCAAGGGCTGATGGTTACAAATGCAGCTCATCTTGATCAAATTCTGCTGCTTCCAATTATCGTAATATGATCTATATGACCAAGACTATGTTTATTTACTTTTCCAAACCTCAGTGTTTCTCTGTCATGCACCACGGTGCTAGGACCTAAGTTACAGAACTGTTAGAAGAACTACAGGCACATAGGGTGCCAACGTAGCTTAACACAGTGCCTGATGTGGAGCAGCTACTCAACAAATGTTAGCTATTATAATTAGACATTGAGTAAATGTTTTTTGAATTCCTGCTGAAGCAAACAGCCAGATCCTGTTCAAAATTAAACAAACAAACAGAAAATAACTCAAACATCCACACATCCTGAATTAGTGCTGTCTAGGTTAGTTTGTCTGAATTTATTTTGACTGTAATACAATCAAACAGCCACAAAACAGTCTGCAATAGAGGTCTCTCCCTTGCTCTGTTCCTTTCATTCTAGCTGGCATCTGTCGATAGCCCTTTAGAAAGAATGTTTATTTCCTGTGCAATCACATTTTCAGAACAAGGAAGGGGAGTGGTATCATGATGAAGAAATTTTATTAAGAGATTACTTAATGTTATTGATATATTACACCAAGAGACAAGGAAATGCAGCAATCAATAGATGCCCACATCAATGTTTAATCTACATTTAGCCCTTTGCTGGAGTATTTAATTAGCTTGTGATTTGGAAAATTGCATGGCGTGCACAAGGCAATGAATGTTTTAGAACTAAAGGCTGAAGTGATTATTTTGCTTCCAGCGTCTTACAAAAGAGAATGGCTGGAAAATGTAGCTTTGTATAGAGAGCTCAGATCAGGCAAGATGAGGGTGAGAAAACTCCAGAGCAAAGCTCGCTTTGGGATTCATATTTATTTATATGTATATCTGTGTCGTTTAAATCTCATTTTTGCCTTATGGGATAAGTTCTTATCCTTATTTTGTGGATGAAGAAATACATATTGGGTTAAGGAGTTTACATAACTTGCTCTGGGTTTTGCTCTTGGTAAGGTTATTACTTAGATCATTGTTCTCAGGTGAATGAGTTGCTTCTACTCTGGGACATCACGATCCTTCATCTTGCGATCTAGAAATGGTTCTTTGACCCTCTGTTTTACCATCAATGCACAAGGGAATGGCAGAGAACAGAAGTGGTAAAATGTCCATTTTGTGGGTTAGGAAAAGCATAGGCAGAATAATCAACATGCTCCTCAAACAATTTACTTTTAACCACTGGAAATTGAATATGTTGTTATGTGGCAAGGCAGATCAGGCTTGCAATGCAACTGAGGTTACTAATCACTTGATAAAGGAAAATTATTCTGGATTATCCAGAAGGCATCGAGGTAATTACAAGGGTCCTCATAATGGGAGGAGGGAGGAACAAGAGAGAGAGCCAGAGAGATTGCACTGTGAGTTGGCATGGCCTGTGTCTGCCAACTTGGAAGTGGGAGAAAGGGCGCAAATCAAGGAACAGTGGGCAGCTTCTATTAGCTGGAAGAAGCAAAGAAATCGTTTCTGCCCTAGTGTTTCTCAAAGAAATGCAACTCTGCCAACTCTTTGATTTTTCTCATCGAGGTCCAGGCACAACTTCTGATCTCCACACTGTAATAAATTTATGTTGCTGTAAGGCACTAAGTTTTGGTAATTTGTTACACTAGCAAAGAAGATTAGCACACACAACACCATTTATTGGAATATTCCATCTGTCCTCGCATTTGTGTCTGCTCCTCACGTATTCTTGCCCACCTCTCACAAGGAGACACTTCGATTTGACAGTCTTTGTCTAGGACAGAGCTTGAACCATACTTACTAGGTAGGAGACAAAAGACAATTAATACAAATCTCTACGGCTTATTTCTGCCTCCTACTCCTCATGGAATGTAAGTCTGAAGATGCAATCCTTCCTGGGAGGTCTACTCAGCTTTGCACTTTCTGCCTGTGTGCACTTTCAGCTGTTACTGAGACCGATTACCACAGGGATAGAGGCCCAGCATGCTCAGGCACCCTGTAAGGGTTGATACATTGTGCCAACTTGAGAAGTTTAGAGTTTTAACTCAGTGACTCTTCAGGGGGCCAGGGTACGCACTTTGTAAACATCCTCAACTTGTGGAAGAGGAGGGCAAGGAAATGGTGTGGGCAGATAGCAGCATACAATCTAAGGGAAGAAAAAAGGCTTGCCTACCTCCCCCCTGCCCTTTGCTCTTGTTGCTTTTGCTATCTTCTGCCTCCTTGAACGGTTGCCCTTCTGCCATTCCACCCCGCCTTGGAGCCACGTGTTTATGGACTGAAACCTCCACAAATTGTGAGCTATATAACCCTTTCCTTCCCTAGTTTGGGGTGTTGGATATTTTGTCTCAGCCATGAGGGGAAAGTAACCAAGCAGACCCTTAACCTGTTGCTCATTAAAAGCATGATCTGTGTTTTCTTTGGGGCAGAGACATGAAGAATGCTTTTGCTTGGACCTACAGATATCCAACAGGTAACCAAAGACAAAACAAAACCTGAAATTCCTTTTGTTTCTGTCTCCATCCTTAAAACTTTGGTTCAAATCTCTGCACAGCTCTACAAATTCATATGTTAATCGTTTAGGGCATGTCCATCTAAAAGCTGCAAAAACACAACTGATTAGCCCAAAACTTATATAACCCATCTCATTTCCCTTCAAGACTGAGGACACTGGGCTGGAGAAATAGCTCAGCAGCATGGCACCTGCCTGGAAAGTGTGAGGTCCTGAGTTCTATTCTTGGTACAGAAAAAAAAAAAAAAATACTGAGGACGCCAAGATAAAAAATGTACAGGGACATTCAACTATCAGTGAACACCCAAAAATCTCTAATTATTGCCCTAAATCAATGTTCTCTTTGGATTTCAGCATAGTCTCTGTAAAACTGAAACAGTCATCTCAGGAGGATGAATTGCCCCTCAAGGAATGACTTCTCCTCCTTTGTTGCAAAACCCGAATGGAGATAATGATCGACCCAACCCTTGCTCACCTCTGCCCCTCCATTGAAAAAGACTGTGGTCTCTTTGGTCTGATAAGGATCAGAGATGTGGCCACCTTAGTTCTTCAAGCTGAAGCCCCTTCCCACTTTCTGGTATTTTCTAACTTTGCCTAATAAATCAGCCTATGCCTTTCACTGGTACATTCTGAAATGCTTTTCTGCAGTGAAATGTCAAGAACATGCCTTGGCCAAGGTGAGAACTCCAGTTCTTCTTTGGGGAGACCTCCTCAGTCCCTGTCTGCTTACATTCTGTCTGCTGTCCCACATGGTAGCTAGAGGGTGGTTTTCTCTGAGCTTAGGTAGAGGGGAAGACACAGGATACTGGGGAGGACAGGTCTAAACTACATAACTAGTTTATCCAGATAATCTGCTCTGTCATTTTAGGTTCACGTCCAGTTTCTCAAAGTGATGCTCTGATTTCCTATTTTTCTTTTTGCTTTATGCTTATAACTCCATTGGGGCTCTACTGGGAGAAGAGTTTGTGGTTTGGGACAGTGTTTAGGGTTTAGGCATCTGCCTCTAACCAAATTAATTTCACTGAGATCTCACCCGAACCCCAAGATACATTCATTCCTTGTGTCAGTCTCCTTTCAAGTTCACCAGCTGATGGAGGAGGTTGCCCAAGTGTCAAAGGGCCTGGAGTGTGGCTTTATTGTGAAGAGCCAATTCATATGGGTCTGGAGGCTGAGAAGTCATACAGTCTGCTGTGTGCAAACTGCAAACCTAAGCAAACCAATGCCTGAGTCTAAACTCCTGACAACCAGGAGTCAATGGTAAAAGCCCAGTCTATGGTCAGGAGGAGATCAACGTCCCAGATCAGCAGACAAGTACATGGCAAAAGGGCCACATTCATCTTTTTCTTTCTATTCCAGGCCTTCAAGGTATTGGAAGATGTTGCCCACATAGGGAAATCTACTTTGTTATGTTCGTCAATTAAAATGCCGATCTTATTTTGAAATGCCCTCTAGGACATCCCTAAATACAGTGATTAAGATGGGCACCCCATGGTGCACTCAAGTTGACTCCAGGTCTTTGGAGGACATTCACAGTGACTAGGACATTTCCCAGGATATTCTCATAGTGGCGGTGTTATAATTTCCATCACCACCTGCTCAAATCCGACTTGTCGGTCAAGTCCAACCAAACTGTCATCTCTTCTGGAAAGGCTTTCTTTCTCTTGTGACCAGATATGACGTTTCTGTCCTATAAACTACTCTCCAGCTCCAGCACTTTATGCTCCCCTCCAGACAATGAAGAATGATCTTCCCTAGTGGTTAGAAACAACAATATAGGGGCTGGGGATTTAGCTCAGCGGCACAGTGCCTGCCTGGCAAGCACAAGGTCATGAGTTCAGCTCCCGGTACTGGAAAAAAAAAACCAAAAAAAAAACCAAAAAAAAACAATATAAATCAGGCTCTGCAGTCACATTGCCTGGGGCTGACTTCTGGCCGTGTCTGTCCCTCAGTAGCGGTGTGTTCTTGGGTATGTTACTTCCTGTCTTTAAGGTTTCCTCACCTGTAAAAGGGGGATATGGATACTAGCGAGCAGATTGATGCAATGTGTAGAAAGCTGAGCTCAGGCCGAGGCCAGTGGCCCACACCTGTGATCCTAGCGCTCTGGAAAGCTGAGGAAGGAAGACTGCAAGTTTAAGTCCAACCTGGGACTTTGCAACTTAGGGAGACCCTGTCTCAGAATAAAAAACACAGAAAGGGCTGGAGGTATAACTCACTGGGTGAAGACACTGGGGTCAATCCTCAGTACTAGAAAAAAAAAAAAAAAGAAGAAGAAGAAAAGCTGAGCCCTGAGCTTAGAGAGATACTTATCATTGTCAGCATTAGAGCGCACATTATTGTTTAGGCAACTTGAAAACAGAGTCCACGACTTACTATGTTTCTTCTACCGAACAAAATTACTTTAAAGTGATGGAAGGGACTGCTATGGTTTCCATGGGCTACAGCTGATTGCCTGCTGGGCCCTAGCAGCAGGCCCCCTGTATCTCTGGGTTCCCTGGGTCTGTGCCTGCATTGCCTACATCCTTCTCACTCTTCTCCTGGTGCCTCTCCCTGCTGTAGGGCTGTAAGATCTCTGCTACAATCAGCTCCATCGCTGTGGCGAATTAATTTGCTCCTGCGCTGTTTGTCAGCTGGAAGGATTTATGGGGGAAATAAAACTCTTCTTGAAGACTTTCATCTTCCTGCACACACAAGCTCCCCACCAATCCTCCTCCCCACCCCCACCCATCAGTGGCCCCAAGTCGGTGTATATACTACCTCACTTGCGCCCTCTGTTTGCTGTTTCTCCTTGCTTGCTTCTTCTGAGTCAAACGCAGGTAGAGGTTGCTGAGAATTGAGCAGCCCGGTTTGCTTTGGCGGAGGACATCTCCAAGAGGCGTTAGAAATGAGCCTTCTTATTCACGGCTCTCTGCAACTGAAATATGGTGGTGGAGAGCTCGGGAAATGGGGCCCATTCTCTTTTCCCGATAGAATTGAGCCATCTTTTTCCTGGTGGTTGCCTGCCATCTGTGCTGAAAGGTTAATCTGTTCCTCTTCTCTTCTAGTGCATTTATCATAGGGAAGTGGTCTGTTGTGGAAAATATTGATCAAAAGCCTGCCAGGTCCTCGGCCAGGTTGAAACTGAGTGCCGCAGTCAATCAGTGGCTTGGCACCTGGTCGTGTTGAGAGAGAGAGAGAGAGAGCGGCCTCTGCCCACCACAGGGCTGATGGATGGAGTACGAATGTCTTTTCCCACTGCCTCTCTGATTGGCTTAATTGGTGGGTATGTTTTTCTACTGCCATTTTGATTGGTTCATTGAGAAGGTGTCTCTTCCCTCTGCTACTTCTGATTGGTTCACAGGGCAGGGTGCCTTCTGGAACCACGGCTGGGGGATCTTGGGAGTCTCAGTGTCCTATACACAAGCCCAGGCTGTGCACATGGACATGTGGGGAACGGTGTCAACCACTAAACTCGTCAGATTGGAATAGCCTCTTGATGTATAATTGGCACTCATAAAATTAACTGAGATGTAGGAGTGGGCCACACTCTATAAATAAGCACTTGTTTCTACAAAACCAGATAACCCCTTTCCACAAATTATGCTATAATTTAAAATTAATTCTGAGCTCCTCTCAGTAATTTGAGCTTCTCCCCTCCCTCCCCTCTTCTCTCATTCTGTCTTCTTTCTTTCCTTCCTTCCTTTTCCCTTCTTTCTTTCCTCTTTCCCTCTTTTCTTTCCTTTTTTTCTTTTTTTCTTTCTGCCTCCCTCTCTTCCTTCCTGATTGCCTGCCTGCCTCTGGTACTTGCCACCAACTAGCTGTTAAGTGCCAGGAATTTTGCTGAGTGCATGCAGCAGAGAGAAAGGTCAGAGGCCTTCCCTCCTTACATTTCTCTCACTTTTTGTGGAGACTCTTTAAGGGGATGTTGCCTCACAGCTGACTGAAGTTGTCTGTTGAAGGGCAGCGGGAGTGAGGGGATTGAGAGGGGAAGACGTCCTCTTCTTCGAAGAGTCACACAGCCAGGTCCTGGGGAGGTGGCTTTTGAGTGGTGCCTGAGGAAGGATGAGGAATGGTCAAGAAAGGCAATGTGGGATGACGATGGGAAGGTGGGAATGTGCGTGCAGTCAGCACCACCTGTGCAAACAAGCCAAAAAGTACTTCCATGTGGCTGTCACAAAAGCCACTGAGGGAACCGGACCCTGGTAAGGAAAGCCTGCGTGACAAGTGAAGGAGGTGACTACCAGGAGTGAATGGGATGGTGTCAGTGACGGACTTAGCATGGTGTTCAGCATAAAGTAGGTACCTGAATTATTTTATTTCCTCTAATAACTGGGATTATTGGTTGTAAGTGACAGAAAACCATCTGTCGCAGTAAAGTTCGCAGCGGGAAGCAGATGAAACACTTAGTTTGGGTGATATGAGCAGAGTTTAGTGAAGGAACCATTTACAAAAGTTTGAAGTCACAAAATCACTAAAAAGGAAACAGCAAGGTGCATATAGCACAGTACCCCAGGGAGCTGTAACAGTGTGAGACCATTGCTCCACCCAGCCAAAGTAGCAGGAGGAAAAGGCTGCTACCAGGTCCCTAAAGGGGGTGAAGGGAGTGAGACAAGGGCTGGTGTGAGCTTTGGCTAAATTTACCCCCAGTGATACCATCAGGAAGCCAAGGAATCAGTGCCTAGCCTGCGTCCCCTCCCTCCCTCCCTTTTGCCCCTGTGCTCCCTGCTGGCCAGTCCTTCTAGAATCCAGAAGCTTTGGGAACTGGTGAAGAAGTGCACAGCTTAGCCTCACAGGTAGTGATATGAGCAGGAGCAGAGTGTTATGTGAACCCTGACATCAGAAAGAGGGCAGGTAGCACACTAGCTCATGCTCAAATTTAATAAAGCCGAAGAGTAACGCCAGCAGATTACAGGAATACAGCTAGCTTCAGGCATGGCTGATTTCAAGTTGCTTTTTAGCTTCGCTTTCTTAGGTGCTGGCTGAATTTTTACATTATATAGGATGACTCAAGACCTTCAGGGTAATCTACATCTAACTAGTCTCTGCAACTCATGCAGAGAAAGGATATGTTTTTTCTACAAATTCCAGCAATAGTCTAAGCACAAAGTGCATCTTCCTTTAAATAACTGAGCTACCTTAAGTATTCCAAGGCTAAGCTTTCTCACCTTTAAAATGGAAAGAGTTATGGAAAGAGAAAGAATAGAGCAGTGGTTGAAATCACAGGCTTTTGAGTCCCCTGCCTAGATGCATATCTCAGATCATCCAGATATAGGCCACAGTCTTAGCTGCATCTTAATCTCCCTGCACCTCACCTTAAGATAGAGATGATAAGTGTATCTACCTTGTATGGTTGTTAAAATGTGGATCGGGTGATACAATGCATGGGGGTTTTTAGCAGAATGTCTGAAATTTAGTAAGAGTTAAATGGATGTTAGCAGTATTTTTGTTGTTCTTGTCATTCACATCTAGTCTATGCCGGTGGGGAAGACTTTTTCCATTTGAGTTTTCAGGAGGCAAATTGGGCCAGCTAGCCTGTTAATGACTTCCCTTAGATCTCCTGAGAATGGCAGCCAGGTGTAGACCTCCAGTCATAAGGGAAACCAGTGACATTGATTGGCTTTGCTGCTTTCATTCAATTCCTACCTTCCTCCATCAGTTCGTTTCGTATTGATTCACTCAACTCTCTTGTATCACCGAGGAGAGTCTGTTCAGCTGGAATGATCAGTCTCCCTTGCCTGCAGAGACCAGGTGACAGTGAACTGCTGACCCTCCTCACAGTGCCCAGCTCCTAGTTTGCACTGTGGGTATTGCTGACAGCATCTGATAAAAGCCTAAGAGTATGTAACCGGTATGTTCACACCCTTGGGGATAGGGTGGGCTCCCAGGTCTGACTCCCACACTTGAACGGACTGCCCACCCTGGGAAACATCTGTGCTGGGAAGAAGGAGAAAATACTCATTTTTAATGTTCTTTTTCTTTGTGAAAGAAGCAATTGCTGCTGGAATAAAAGTAAAATACAAATAAAATATATATTAACATACTGTAGGCCTGCTAAGATCACTTCGATGAAAATCCAAGCTCTCAACGAATGCCAATCTGTGCCTCTGAGATTTATAATCATATTACATTGCTTGTAGTTTGGTAGCAACACAACAAAAATATGTGCATGAGTAAAAAATATGATTCTGGGCAGGCTGATATACTGGGGGAGAAAAAAACAGTAAAAATCCTCTCCAGCAGAATAAGGCGGACTGATTCCAGTCTTCATCCAACTCCATTCAGAGAGATCACATTCCTCTAGAATAATTATTTTGTCTATACAATGAAAAGGTGGAATCTGATGCATTCAAGAGTCCGCCTCAGTTGAATACTTTTTTCTATTATTGTTTTGTCACTGACGATATTGAAAAGGATTTTGTACCTTGAAGTGAGGGCAGAAGCCAGCTGAAAGCACCCTGAACTGACCTTCCATCTGTAACTTTTTTAGGTTTTAATGTCTCCTGGTGGCAAGGAGGTGGTTACTTACTACTGTTCCCCTAACCACAATGTACAGACTGAGCCTGTGTTTTCTGCACTCATAGAGGAAAGGCAGAAGGCTCTTTCTGCCTCTGCCCTATCAAGTGCCCGAGCCCAACCTTTATCCAGTTCTCAGAGATGAAGTGGATGAGCATCTTACATAGCGGTTCTCCAGACAGTGCCAAAGGTCGAATAGCAAGAGACTGGATCATGGAACAGATGCTTCTGACCCTACTAGATGCTCTGTAGGTCACGGGATGCTACTAAGAATGAGAAGGTGCCCTGATGCTGCTGTTCCTGGAAAGATGCACAGATGGGGTAGTGGGGACAGTGGCTCCAGATTGTCTCCATCACTTCCTTCATCCCTGAGAGACACAATACCTGACATCCATAGCTGAAAGAAAGAGAGGTTATTTTAGTTCACTGCTATAGGCTGACTCTAAGGTAGAAACTGTATGGCAGAAGGGCATAACTGAGGAAAACTGCTCACGTTATGGCCACCAAGAAGCAGAGACTGAAGGGCAGAGACATGAAGTGAGGTATACCTGGCCAAGTCATAGCCCAGTGACTCTAACCAGGTCCCACCTTTTAAAGGGACAGTAGACTGCTAAGTAAATAATTTTATTATTTTTTACTTACACACTTCATTAGTGGGTGAATCCCCTGATGAGTGTAGTGACCCCAAATCCAATCACCTTCTGAAAGCCCCACCTCTAGACACATTAGGCTTTGGGGTACATTCCAATCTGAGCCATAACACAGACTTCTTTAACCCTGGGCCCTGGACAGCCCTTGCTTGGGAGGTACTTGGCTGTCACAGGATGCTGATTCTTCGTCTCCGTGGAAAATCTCCAAGACTTACTTTCTTTCCCTTGAGCTCCATTCACCCCTCCCTCTGAATTAATTTCTTATGCCTGCTCTAATAAATTAGCTCAAATGTGCTGGCCTAAGACTACACACGTTTATTCATTACCTTATGATTCTGGAAGTCAGACATCCAAGTGGCTTTTGCTGGACTCAAATAAAGCTGCCAATGGATTGCTGTAGAGTTTTAGGGAGAATCTATTCCCTTGACTTTTCCAGCTTATAGAGCAACCTGCTTCTTTGGCCCTTCCTGAAACCAGGAATCCCATCATTCTGACCTCTGCCTTTATCATCAGACTGACTTTCCATCTCCTTCTTATAAGGACCCTGGTGATATGTTGGACCACCTGGATAGATAACCCAGGATAATATCCCCCGTCTCATGATCTTTAAATCACTCCCATCTGTTCAGCCCCTTTATGGGAAGTAACATACTCATGACTTGTAGGTATTAGGAGGAAGAGATCTTTGAGGAATATTATTCTGCTGACCACCTCTGGATCCTTTGTTCCTTTCTATTTGCTCCACTTGGAAAGAGGAAAAAAATCCGAAGTCCAGAAGTTCAGGTTAATAGTTCCTGTAGCAGTCCAGCTTGCCCAAGTTGCTGTCATTCAATCAGTTGTTATTTTCAAACTGCTCTGAGTGGCAACAAAAGGAGGAGCATGGTCCCAGGCAAAACAGAAGCAGCTTTGAACAGTTAGAAGAACCTAGGATTGTCACATCCACCAGAATGGTCAAAACAGAAAGCAGAAAATAGTAAATGTTGTTGAGAAGCTGGGACCACTGGGACTCTCTGGCACTGCTAGAAGGCAGACACATTCGTACAGGGTCCTCTTTAAAAAGCAGTGTGCACCTGCACACCTCATGGCCTCACATGTTCAGGGAGGTAGGCAGCTGAGGATACCAACAGCCACATTTTAGAATGCTTATAGCAGCAGAATTCATAATGGCCCCAATTGGAAAGTCCTCAGCTGTCTACCACAGTACAAAGAACAGTAGTATGTAGTTACATCACACAGTGAGGTGCTGTGCAGCCATGGAAGTGAGTGAGATAGAAGTGCCCACCATAACATTAGCAGATCTATTAAATAAGTGTTGGGTGAAAAGATAACATGTACAAAAGAGGACATCCTCCATAGGACTCCATTTATATGAAGTTCAAAATCAGACAGAACATCTTCCTAAGCCATGCAGTGCACATTTCCCCACTGACAGGTAAACTCCATGTTTGCCACCTGGGGTTTGAGCAGGCTACTGTGGTGATGCTGGATGTCATCTGAGGTAGGGTTGTGGATGTGACAAAGATTCATTCTGTTGATGTCTCATGAGACTCATAGACTTGAATCTCTGAGTCACCATGAAAGAGTGTGACTACCTTCCAGGTGACACACTGGAGATACCCCAGAGAGACTTAAATGTTAGAGAAGCCCAGTAATGGGTTTATTTCAGCCATGGGGCTGGGCGTTGCTCCCACTGAGGCTGAATCGTGAAGGAACAACTCAGCTTCTCTGCCCAGACTACAGGCTGGTGAACCAAGTAAAATAAAAGCAACCAAACAACAGGCACAATAAGCCTTCCTGTTAGAAATAAGGATCCTGGTTATCGGAAAGGGATGGACACAGGAAGCTGAGATAAGGGGAGATCTGAGGATGGTAATATTCTGTGTCTTCACTTGGATGCTGGTTACCTCGATATATTCAATTTGTGATAATTTATTGAGCTGTGTATTGATATTTTATTCTCTCTCTTCATATATGTACATATATATTTCAGTGAAAAGAGAAAAATTCATTAGACTGGAAGTGAAGAGTCTCAGTCCAGATCTACTTTATTCCTGGCTTAGACAGAGAATTTGTGTTCTGTGTAACATGTGCTACTAAGGGCTAATTTGTTTCCAAGAAACAAGAAATTGCTTGCAAACAGTAGAAGCAAAAGGCAGTTTCTTAAGCTCTCCTGTGAATGCAAATATCAGGCCTTGGCTTACGGCTGGAGCCCGAGGTTCCAGCAGAACACTAGGGCTGTTTTTCTTGTGTTCTTGTTCTCTGCCTCTTGACACTGCTTTAGTCTGTGCTCCCCTGACTCCAAGGCTGGAGTCAGTGTAGAGGACTCCATAGGCTGGAGTCAGCCTATGACAGGCTGACTGTCTCCATGGAGTGTCTACTCTTATATCTTGACAGCTAGCATGAGCAACAGAGTATTCATCTTTCCCATTTCTTTCCACAAAAGATGTGAAATCTGATCATGTTGGTCAGAAGTCAGTTGTGTGCATACCCCTGAACTAATTAACAAGGCCCTGGAGATGGAGCACTCTAATTGGCCACGTCAGTGTCATGTGTTCACTACTGAAATCAGGATACTGTTTCTCATACCAAAGTCTCATAACCATCATGGGAAAGTGGAGGTCCCCAGGGGAAGTTATATCATTGTTACCATGAAAAAAGGACCATATGCTGGAAAGAACAGGTAGCTGTTTGTGAGGTGCATTCTCAGCCTTGATGTCTCTGCCTATAAATTGGATTAAATGCTGAGCTCTAAGATCCCCTGCTCAGAAACTAAACTGCATGAATTTTCTTTTTTTTCAAAGCAGAGAATTCAGGTTTCTTTCAGCCAAGGATGGTTTTCCTAATTCTAACATTCTAAACTAAAATGGTTGTCTTTTATCACGATTTTATTTACTGATGTAATTTATTTTCCTTTTTAAATTAATGTTATTGGTGTACTTTAGATATATATGATAATCATATTCATCATAGGGAATTTGTATCTGTCCATAATATATCTTGAGGGCCAAGGATACAGCTCAGCAGCACAGTGCCCGCCTGGCAAGCACAAGGTCTTCAATTCAATTCCTGGTATAAAAAAAAATAAAAGCAAAACCAAAAACCATAGTATATCTTCATTCTTCTTTTTCCCCATTCTCCTCAATGGAGTACTGCTCTGCCACAAGAAGGATAATCATGAGACATTGCTAGGTAAATGGGTGCACTTAGGAACCTAGTCTTAAGTGAAATGAATCAGAAATACATGTTTAAATAAAGTTGCATGAATTGGATCCTGATGCTTAAGGGTTCCTTCATACAAGGCAGTGATTGTTAGCACTGTGGTTTGTAGAAATGAAAGTGAGCTTGCCCAGGTTTTTGCTTCTGGTTTTATATATATATATATAGCTTGAAAACTTTTACATCTTGTGGTCATCTTGACATCGGGGAAGACTAAGAGGTCACACTATGACAGACCTAGTGATTAAGGTGAACGAGGACACACACAATAATACTTTTAGAAGTCTTTCTATTGGATGGTACTCAGCAGCAACATTCACATTTGTGATCATACCTCATAAAGATACTCATTAAAAAGAAATTCTAGAACTGCTTCAGAAAGTGGCAAGAATGAAGTGTTTTCCAAGCAGGAGGGAGGGTTAATGGCAATATTCTGAGGGGGATTAATGGGAACGTGTCTTTTACTGTAATCATTTTTTAATTTAAACATTCACTGTATATCGTGATCACACCTCATAAAGATAGAGACAGAAAGAGAGCATGAGAGAGTCACTTACACACATATTATCTTTCATATTCTTCACACCTTCTATTTTAATGAAGATAAATGAGGCTTGGGGAAATTAAGTGACTCCCAAAATCACACAGATGATTTCAGGCCAGCAAATTTAAAACCTTCTCTTTCTGATTAATTATGTATATCAGCACTCCTATACTCAGATAAGCATATTGATATTTTGTAACAAAATTTTCTGTGTTGTGTAGCACTGTTCTTTGTACTACAGGATGTTTCAGGGCATCTCAGTCCTATCCTTACTAGATGCCAGGAGCATCGCCTCATCTCAAGCTATGAAAATCTAAAATATCTCTGGGCATTATCAAACATAACCTGAGGGACAGACATCCTGGTTGAGAACCACTGCTATAAAAACAATGATTGAATATACCAAGCAAGGTGAGTAGTTAAACAAAAGAGGAAAAATGAAGGAGTCAGTGTAATGATAGGAATAAACGCAGTGACAAGAATAAGTCAACACCTTTCAGTAATAACTCTCAATACAAGTGACATCAACTCCCCAATTAAAAGATGCAGATGGGCGGATTAAAAAAAATACACTGTTGCATTCAAGAGATTCATCTAGGGGGCTGGGGATTTAGCTCAGAGGCAAAAGCGCCTGCCTAGCAAGTGCAAGGTCGTGAGTTTGGTTCCCGGTACCAGAGAAAAACAAAAAAAAAAAAAAAAAAAAAAAAAAAAAAAAAAAAAAAAAAAAGAGATTCATCTACTCTACAAAGGTCTGACTAAAATTCAAAGAGTAGAAAATAATATTCCATGTACCAGGCCTTGAAAACAAGTAAGGCTCTGAAATTTTATTGTCAGACAAAGTAAATTTCAAGCTAAAATTAATCAAAAGTGGCAAAAAGTGTCACTGTATGTTATTTAAGGGACTAGGAAGAGGTAACAGGAAGGGACTAAAATTGTAAATATGCGTGTACCAAGTATAGGTGCTCACAGCTTCATAAAAATGTACTACTAGAAATAAAAGATTAAACATCAGGACAGTTATACTGAATGATCTCAATACTACACATCTACAAATATGTAAACTAATAAAAATAAAGAAATACCAAAATTGAACCATGCTTTTGAAAACCTGGACTTAATGAACATCTGCAGAGTGTTTACTAAAACAGAATACATACTTTGCTCAGCAGAGCATGGAACTTTCTCCAAAACAGAGCACATGACAGTCCCTTAATCCTGCTTCAATAAATACAAAATCATCAAGATCGTTCCATATATACTGTCAGACCATGGTGCCAAGAAACTAGAAAGTAATAGCAAAAGAAAGCAAAGAAATTTTGGAAACATGTGAACATTAAATACCACACTCATGAACAGTCAGCAGAGCACAGAAGAAATCGAGGAAGAAATCAAAGTATTCCTAGAATCAAATGATAATGCTAGTGCAACTACTAGAAGCTGTGGGACACAATGAAAGAAGTTCTAAAAGGGAAGCTTATTGCTTTTAATACTCACATTAGAAAAGTACAGTAAATTCAAATTAATAACCTGATGTTGTACCTCAAGATCCAAAAAATCAGAGCATTCAAAAACCAAACCTAATACAAGAGAGGAAATTACAAAGATCAGAGCAGATATTAATGAAATAGAGACCTTAAAAATACAAGGAATCAATGAATCAAAGAGCTGGCTCTTAAAAAAAAAGAGATAAACCCTTAGTTAACATTACCAAGAAAGGAAATGAAAAACCCAAATCAATGCAATTAGAAATCCGAAAGGTGAAAGTACAATGGGTATCATTGAAATCCAGATCATCAGTAACCTTAATAAAAAACTGTACTCTGACAAATTGGAGAATCTTAAATAAATGGACAGATTTCTAGACACATATGAATTACCAAAACTGAAATCAAGAAGATTTAAAAACTTTGAACAATACAATAACAGGCAATGAAGTTGAAGCAGTAATAAAATATCTACCAAGTATAAAAAGTTCGGGACCTGATGAATCCACAATAGAGTTATATAATACTTTCAGGGAGGACATAACATCAATATCCTCAAACTCTTTAATAACATAGAGAGGGCAGGAGGTCTTCTAAATTCATCCTGGAAGCTAGGATTACCCTGATTCTGAAACTAGACAAGAATTTGACTGAAAAAGAAAATTGCAGGCCAAGATCTTTAATAAGCATAGATAGAAAGATCATCAACAAGATAATGGCAAACGGAATGCAATAAATCACCAAAAAAGATTATACATCATGGCTACATAAACTTCATCACAAGGAAGTAAGAACAGTTCAATATGCACAAATCTATACATGTAATGTATCACATAAACAGGAGCAGGGACACAAATCACACAATCATTGGATAGACACAGGAAAAGCCTTTCACAAAATCCAACATCCATTCATGATAAAAAAAAAAAAAAAGAAAATAGGTATAGAAGGATCTAACCACATTCTAGTAAAATCCATTGATAGCAAGCTAAGCTCCAACATCATATTCAATAGAGAAAAGCTGGAAATTTTCCCTCTAAAGTCAGGAACAAGGTAAAGAGGTCCACCATCACCACTCCTATTCAATATGTTGCTTGAAGCATTAGCCAGAATAATCAAGCAAGAGAAAGAAATAGTATCTAGGAAAAGAAAAAGAGGCATTATTATAATTTACAAAAGATTCCTGGAATTAATAACCAAATTCAGCAATGCAACAAGATACAAAATCAACATACAGAAATCAATGGTGTACCCATACATTAGTAATGAACCCACCAAGAAAAAAGTTAGGATAACACACCATTCACAACAGTGTCATAAAAATGAAATACTCTGAAACTAAACTGGCCAAAAAAATGATGGACCTCTATAATGGAAACTACAATAAATACTGTGCTAAAGGAGATTGGTGAGGACATCAAAACTGAAAAGATATCCCCTGCTCTTGGAGAGGCAGAACCAATATGGTCAAAATGGCCATACTTCCAATACTGATATACAGATTTAATGCAGTTCCAAACAAAATACCAATAGCACTTCCTACAGAACTAGAAAAAACAATCCTAAAATTAATTGGAACTGGAAGATATCCAGAATAGCTTTTGCTAGAGCAAAGTGGGAGGGAGGGCTCACAATCCTAGATTTCAAGTTATATCACAAAGCTACAGCGATTAAAAATAGCACAATATTGGCACAGAGATAGTCACGTGAATCAATAGAACAGAACAGAGGATGCAGAAACAACCCCAGGTGCATTCAGCCATGTGATCTTTGACAAAGGTGCCAAAAACATACACTAGAGGAAAAATAGCCTCTCCCGCAAATGGCACTGGAGAACTTGCTATCCACATGCAGAAGACAAGCTAGACCCATGTCTCTCACCATGCACTAAAATAAAATAAAAATGAATCAGAGATCTAAATATTGAAACAGAAGCACTTAACCTGCTGGAAGAGAAAGTATGTAAAACTTGAAGTAAAATGTGTAGGCAAAGACTTTCTGAACAAAAATCCCAACTGCACGAGAAACAGCAAAAAGAGTAAACAAATGGGACTGTATCAAATTAAAAGTTTTCTGTGTAGCACAGGAAACAACTAACAAACTAAAGAGACAATCTACAGGAAAAAAATGTCCAAGTACACCATGGACAGAAGACCTTTACATATCTAAAATATATAAAGAACTAAAAAATTAGACCCTCTGCAAAATAAAAGACCTAAACAAAAAAATGTAGAACTGAAATGACTCTTCTCAGAAGAAGAAGTAAAATGGGCCATTAAATATCTGAAAATATGTTCAACATCATTGGCCATTAGAAATACAAATTAAAACAATACAGTGATTCCATCTTACCTCAGAAGAATAGCTACCATCAAGAAATCTAATAATAACAAATTCTGGTAAAAATGTCGGGGGAAAGGGACCCTTCTACACAGTTGGTGGAAAGGTACACAACTACAACCACTATGGAAATCAGTATGGAGATTCCTCAGAAAACTAAAAGCAGAAATTCCATTTGACTCAGCTACTCCCCTTCTAGGTATTTTCCCAGAAGAGGTTAAGACATCATATTACAGTGACACATGCATGGCCATGTTTATAGCATCTGTGCAATTGATAATGACTAAATCTCAGAACCAGCTGTATGTCTATCATCACACGAATGTATGAAAGCTGTGGTATTTATACACAGCTGAGCACTGCTCTGCTGTAAAGAAGGATACATTTAAATAATTTGTAGGAAAATGGGTAGACTCTGAGACCGTAATGTTTAATGGCAGTAAGTCAGACACACAAACTTAAATGTCTTATGGCTTATTTAATAGAAGAAACCCAAAGTATAAATAAATTAAAAAGCAAAATAAAAGATAAATAGAAAATAGGGAGACATCTTTTGCAAAAAGGAAAGGGGATCAAAATACGCAAAGAGCAGGGAAAATGAGGGAAAGGGGAAATAAAAAGAAATTAATATGTGTCACATGCATGGATCAACTCTCCAAGATGATTGTAATCATTATGTACTGCAAACACGCGCTAATAGAAATAAAAATTTAAAAAAATTGAAGTCCTAACTCTATTCCTCACTAGCTCTGTGAACACTGGGTGAGGACTTCATTTCCTTAAGTCTCAGTTTCCTGGTCTGTAAAATGAGTATGAAAATCACAGTGCCTGCCTCTCCGTGTAAAACCATATGTGTGAGGTGTTTAGGACCCGCTGGGTATTGGAGTGTTTCACAAATGGTCGTCAAGTTAATCCCTCTCACTAACTTGCACATAAATTTACAGAGAGCACTTTTTTTTTTTTATTTTTGGCAAATTAAAGACATACTGAATTGCAAATAAGGACAGGCATTTGAGGCCACTCCCGATGCCCAATTAGTACAACTCCACTGACAGCCCTGGCTCCTTGAAAGGATGCTCCCAGGATGCGGGCCCTCTGCAGAGCTGGCTGAGAACTTGGAACAGAGTCAAATGTTCAACATCAAACACTTCAATGCTCAGAAATGAGGCCATGTTCTCCAATAGGGAGCTGTCTGTGTAAACGTTCCTGTGCTTATTAAATTCCTGCCGTCGCCACTTTAATTGGACCCGCCTCCCTCACTTGGCTAATCAGGGCTGTACAGCCTTGTGCTGGTTTGGTCTCCAGAGCAGGTCAGTGTCTCTCAGCTCACCACAGCTGACTTAACAGTGGACTGACCGGCTCTTCCGATCCCTGGACCAATACGAATCCATACTCTTGCTTTTGATCCAGAGGTACTTAGAATAAAATCATTCCCTACAATCCTACGCCCATTGTCCTTGCTGGACCAAGATACCTTTATCCATCTCTGTGTTCCCAGTGCCTACTGTACAGCCTGTCACAGAGTATCTGATCAATACGTGTTGCATATATTTATGACTAAGTAGGAGCTGGGCAGTGGCTTTACCCTTTGGCTTCTAATGCCAATCAGATTCTGCATCGAAATGCAAAGCCTGGGGACCAAGGTGGCCTCCAATTTGCAAGTCTTCCGATCTCTCCCAGACTATCCTCCCATAGAAGCCAAATTTGTGGGTCTGTGTGCCCACTTTCTCCAATTCATTACACTCTCTATCGCTTCTCGGCCTTTTGGTTAAGATATAGTGTAGTATCTGTTCTTATCATTACAGTCTCCATTTTCTTTCTTTCTTTCTCTCTTCCTTCCTTCCTTCCTTCCTTCCTTCCTTCCTTCCTTCCTTCCTTCCTTCCTTCCTTTGTTCCTTTCTGGTTCTGGGAATTGAACTCAGGACCTTGTACTTGGCAGGCAGGCACTGTGCTGCTCACCTATCTCCCCAGCCCAGTCTCCATTATTTTATAGTGATGCTGACAGTCCCTGTGGTTCCTTCCTGCATGTTCCAAAGATCTGAGTTGAGACCTGTGATAGGACAGCCCCACACTACCATGAGATGATCCTAATTAGCTGTTCTCCCTGGAGTCGAAGCCCCTGAGTTTATCCTAGATATCCTCAGGAGTGTCTGTCTGTCTGTTTGGCCTGAGTGCTGGTTCTGGGTCCACTGCATACTCCAGTTGTCATGGTTTGAATCTGTGTGTCCCCCCAAAGCCTCAAGCAGCCATGGGGCAGGCTTTTAGAGTTTGATGGGTGTGAGAGCTACACCCACCCTGGGGTGGATAGTTTGCATATGTAAGGGAGAGGAAGAAGCTGCTTAAGGCCATTCCTCCCCCATTCCTGGCTTTTGTTTTGTTGCTTTTGTTGTGCTGTCGCCATGAGCTGCAGCCCTCTGCCATGTGCCACTCTGCCTTGTAATCTGCCAAGTAAGGACTGAATACTCCAGGAACTGTAAGCGAAATAAACCTTTCTTTCCTTAATTTTGGGCGTCAGGTATTTTGTCCCAGCAAGGAGAAAAAAGTAACCAAGACACCAGTCCAGATTGGTACCACTTTCTGCCGGCTCTTCCTCTGCCATCCTTCTTATATTCCATGGCTGATAAAGTCTTTGGGGCTCACATGGATCTCATAGCACCTTGCTGTCTACTCTTGAACTTGTCTCAAATTTTTCTGAATTGTGTTTAAAACTGGTCTCCTAGAACTATGAACAACAGCTTCTAGGGTGAAGGCCTGACCTCCTCCAGAGGGCTGGATATAGATAGTCCAAGAATTCCTTTCCTCTTTGGGCTCGGTTCTCAGACCACACAGGTGTCCAACGTCCACCCAAAGCAGCACAGTCCTATCAAAACCAGTCCTTGGTCCTCTCTCCAAATGATCTCAGTGCATTTGGCTCTGAAGTGTGCCATGCAAGGACCTACTCTAGCATGATCTGCATAATCTCTGGATTAGGGTGGGTTAAGAGCAGAGTGGTGGGAAGGTACAAATACAAACCAAAGTAGTTCAGGGTAAATACTTTCCTCCCCTGTGTTACAAACGTAAGCAAATTCCTTGTGTCACATTTAGGAATGGCTCATTGCATGCAGCCAAAAAAATATATTGTAGAACTTCCTTGAGCACCAATTTCCCAAAGAGAAAATGAATATTACCCAGGAGCAAGGTAAATGCAGCAAAATCCTCTTTTAATGAACTTGAAGGAATGCCAGGATTTCTATATCAAAGAGATCATTCTGGCTAAGGAAACAGTGCCTGACATGTACAAAAGGCATGCTTGGCACCAAGAAGGCTGATCTCTTTGGATAATAAAATAATAGTATTTGCAAGGCCTTCCTTTAGCTGGGGAGAGACTGAGGCACAAGAGGTAAAGTGTTAGCACGGCCACTGAAGGAAGTGAGGAAACCCGACTGGGTGCTTTGCTCTATGATCTTGGGCAAATCATGTCCTCTCCCTGTCGCTCAACTTCCTCATCTATAAGATGGAAAGGTCGGAATACTTCCAATTGGAATTAGAAGTTTGGATTCTTTCTAAGGCCCAGTGATCATGTCAGTTTAAAAATCCTTGACTGCTGCTGACCAGATCCAGGGTGGTGTTCCACGAACATACACAAAGACCAAATAGGAGCTACAGATTTTACTTATGTCTTTTTCATCTATTTAATGGTCCTAAGTGCTTATCATCATATGATTCTTATTAACATCTTTTCTCATATATGCTCAAGTGTGCTGAGACTCCAGAGGACCCTTAAATACTTTACCCTGCTTTTATTACTAACAGAGACTCATTTACAGTGCCTTAAACAAAGTGGGGTGTTTTATTCTACATAAAAGGCATAGGTAGTTCAGGGCCCATTTGATGGTTCTCACAGCCACCAGGAATTCAGATTCTCTTGTTTTCTGTTCATGCAAAGCCATGCAATGCATGCAAAGGCCGGAGCGTTCTTGAAATAGTCCAAGTAAGAGGAAGAGGAGTCTATTTCTCCTGAGTCATCTTCCTTTAGAAATGTTCCAGATGCTCTGCTGAATGGCTTTTGTGAGCAATTCACTGGTCAGGCCTCAAGGGAGGCTTGAAAAACAGTCTTTTTACTTTTACTTGGGGCACATGGTCACCCCCAATAAAATAATGGTGCACCTTTAAAGGAATAAGAGAGAGCTGATAATGATCAGGCAAATAGTCTGCCATACTGCTCTCCCTCTGCCATTGTAAACATCACGGTCTGTTCACCCCATCTTTCCATGCTATCATCTCCCTTATGCCTTGTGATGCAGAACCCCATGCACCCCTAGGATCAGGTAGACTTGTCTTTTATGGGAGGCACCAGTCTCTGACAGCCTTTGTCTTCACATCCTCTTTCCTTGTGAGCTACTGCTCCAGGCTTCCTGGATGTGGCCCTGCTAGATAAACTCCCATAGAGGCTCTGGTGACTTCTACTAAGACCCAGCTGCCCAGCTTTCTCTGTTTGATAGAACCTGACTTCCAACTCCAGTCTAAAATCCTAGAATGCTGCTTGGAGCCCTGCTGGAGTCCAATCTGAATAGTCTGAGTCCTGTCCTGCTGGTGCTTTCTGGTTTGCAATTCTATTTTTGGTTATTCCTCTGCCTTGCTCAAGCCTGGCTCTGCTTTCATGGACCTCAATGTCTTTTTCTTTTTCTTTTTCTTTCTTTTTTTTGGGGGGGGGTACCAGGAATCAAACTCAGGACCTTGTGCTTGCCAGGCAGGCACTTGTGCCACTGAGCTTTATCCCCGGAGCCTCATGGACCTCAATCTCTGACTTCTGGCTCAGAGGATATCAGTTCAGGCTGCAGTCTTCTCAGAAAACTAATTGTGTTTCTACGGTACCCAAGGAAGCCTGGGTCTTATAAATCGACAGATAGAATTTTCCATAGGTCAAAAACCATAGTTATACATGGTATAGCATACTTACACATGGGCACTTTGCCTTTATGATTCTATGTGTTATAAATGGCTAAGAAACTTGTAAAAGATGCCTATGTTCTCAGTATTCATAAAAATGCAAGCATCAAGATGTCATTTCTTACTGTTTTAATTGGAAAACATTAACAAGTCCAATAACATTAAGTGTTGGTCAGGATACCGAGAAACTGGCAATCTTATCCACAGCCGGTGGGGCCATAAATTTGAATAACAGCTTTGGCAAGCAGTTTGGAATTGCATAGTAAAGGTTTAAAATAGGCATCCTCGATGGCCATGTAAATCTCCTGAATTCAAGCTTTAAGAAAATTCTTACAAATTTGCACCAGCAGACTTGGGTATGGATGTTCATTAATGTAGGGTTTGTTTGGAGACTGCTCTCACAGAGGAAGTGGCCCTCTTAGAGTTGAAGCTGAGCAAAGTCTCCAATAAACTTCCCACTCATGCTCAGCAATGCTCCCATCCGGGGATGATTTCCTGGTGAAGGATGATAATGACCTGAATTAGTTTTCTAACATCCATGTGATTGTATAGAGCTAAAGGACAAAGGAAGAGTGAGGAGACCTTGTGTACCATGCAGGCTTCCTTCAGAACTTTCCAGAAAAGATTAGGCTTCTGTCTCTGAACTGGGTGGTCCAGAATGTGATTCTGGCTGCATAGGCAGGGAGGCAGCATACAGCAGCCAATGAGAAGAAAAGCTGTGCAGTGGATCCTGGAGACACTTAAAACCGTCTCAGGCTGATTCTGAGCAGTGACTGGAAAAAAATAACAGGTATCTGGGTGAAGCTGGCAGGAACTCGGTAGGATGACAGAGGCTGCATATAAATAGGATAAGTGTGGCTTCAGGGTCAGGCACTAGTCCCAGGAGGAGCTGGGGTTATATAAAAATCATAAATTGTTTTCATCATTGTGATGGCCAACCCTTATTAAGCATTTGCTATGTGTCAGGATCTGTGGAAAGTGCTTTTCCTGCTATAGACGATACCACTAATTGTATCTTTATATTCATTCTCTCCTTCTGCCTTATTAACAGCTCTGTGGTTCTGTTCAGAATGGTTATATGCCCAGAAAAGTAAATTCCAGAAATTCCTTGTGGCTAAAGGTGCCCATGTGATAAAATTCTGACCAATGAGGCACAGATGGAGGTCTGCTTGATGGGTCTTGTAGGAAAGCTGACCTTTGCCTTCATCTGCCTTCGTTTTCTGCCTGAAATGTGAATACAATGGCCAGGTTTCAGCACCCATCTTATGGTCAGGAGGAAAAGAAAGTCATGCTGAAGATGGCACCACAAGAACCAGGCAATCTGGGTCTTGACAGTGATAGAATTATGCACTTTCCACCTCTGCATTTCTTGTTTCATGAGAAAAAGCTACCTACTCAGTTAAGCTGCTATGGCATTCAGATGACCATGATCCTCATAGATAAAGAGTCTGCCATTTAGTTTTTTCTTTTCTTTTAACAAACAGACATCCATTTACAAAATAGCATAAGAACAATACAAACAAAACAGAGTTACAGACAAAGTTGTAGGAAATTAACAGTGATTATTGTATTACTTATTGATATCTTCAAAGTGGTTTCTCAAGAAAACAAATAGAGACATACAAGATTGATCAAACAAGTAATCATTAACTGTTCCTTTCTGTAGAGCAATAGAAGACAGAAGTACAGAGACTCCTCAGCAAACTAGGTCTAGCAGTCCCATTCAACCCAGCGAACCCCTGCCATTTAGTTTCTGACAAGGAACTTGAGAAGTAGATACTTTTTCTAGTCTGTTTCCTACTGCTCTAATGGAATACCACAGATCAAAAAATTCATGGAGGAAATTGGCATATTTAGCTTATGGCTCTGAAGGTGGGAAAGCCCAAGAGCATGGCTATCACATCTATTCAGCCTTTGGTGAGGGCCTCATGTGCCTCGTAAGCTGGGGGAGACTTCATGAGCTGAGACAGAGCTGGCATGGGTGCTTCCTTTGCTCTTCATAAGCTCGCTAATGCCATTATGGAGACACTACTCTCATGACCCTATCTGAGTCTAGTTACTTCCCAAAGAATTCACCTCCAAATGCCATTCAATATGTATCTGAGGATTAAGTCTATAGCACATGAAGTTTTGGGGACACATTCACTTGATCTTAGCCAAAAGACCAAGAAGTGATTGGGACACCTTCAAACCGCAGCAGTACTCTTACCATCTCCAATTTACAGGTGAGGAAACTAAACCCCAGAGAGCTTCAACTAATAAGTGGTAGAATGTGGCTAGTTCTACAGCTGTCTTTCTCTCATCATCTTATTTTACTATGCTCTTCTGTCTGCTCATAATACACTGGCAAGAGGTTTAATCCAGGTTTAATCTGTTTTAAAAACAGAACCAACGCGTGGGGAGTTTGGGGAAGGAGAGGGGGCTACACGGATCATCTTCGTTCAGGCTGAGAGGTGAGGAAACTGCAGTGGTGAGTCCTACCCATTTCCTCTTTTCCTCAGTCAGCAGCCGCTGAATGGAGAATTCCATGCGGAGTTCCAAAGAGTGATGTGTAGTGGGGGCTCTGAGGGGGAAACATCCATCACCCTCCCTCCCCCAGCTGTCACTTGTGTCAGGTGTGAAACGCTTCTCCTTCTCAGTGGATTTTAATTTTCCCATGAGCCCTTTGAGGTGGGAACTATTATCTCCCACTACACAGGAAAGAAAACTGAGACTCAGGAGTTTTAAATTATATGTTTTTAGGCACAAAGCTTACTGCTGAAGGAATTGGATTTGATGCTAGTGTCTGACCTTTATCATTGTGATGTTATGCTTCCTATCAAAAATCAAGCATTGGTGTCTTGGTTACTTTTATCTCTTTGCTGAGACAAAATACTTGGTGCCCAAAATTAAGAAAGGAAAGGTTTATTTAGCTCACAGTCTGTAGAGGTTTCAGTCCATACTCGGCTGGCTCCAAGGCAGAGTGGCCCATGGCCGAGGGCAACTGTTCATGGTAGTGGAAGTCACCAAAAGCAACAAGAGCAAAAGGGGAGGAAGGGTGGCAAGTAGCCTCTTTAACTCCCTTACACTGTATGCAAACTACCTCCCCCAGGGCAAGTGTAGCACTCACACCCATAATCCCAGCATTGCACCATAAATCAATCATAAATCTAGAAACCCGCCCCATGACTGCATGAGGATTTGCGGGGACACACAGACACAAACCATAACAGTTGGGTACCAGGTCCAGTTTAGACACCAACACTTTAGCATTGATCAAAAGAAGAGCCAACTCATCACAGAGTGTGTCTTTTACAGCCTATGAAGTGACCAAACAAGAGTGATACTGACTGGGACCCTCTATCTCACAGAAATTGTTCCTACACTCTTGATTTCTTCCTCCTTCTTTCTATCTGCCTGCCTCCCTCTTCCTCCCTCCCTCCCTCCCTCCCTTCCTTCCTTCCTTCCTTCATCTCTTCCTTGCTTTCTCCTTTCTCTCTTCCTTCCATTCCTGCTCATTCTTTCCTCCTTCCTTCCTTTTCTCTTACTTCCATCTCTCTTTCCTCTTTGTTTTCATCCTCCTTCCTCCCTCTTTCTTTTCTTTTTTCTCTTATTTCCTCCTTATTGCCTTCTCCCTTTTATCTTTCATTCCTTCCATCATCCTTTTTTTCCTCCTCCTTGCTTCCTTTCTCTTTACATTCTTCCTCTTTTCTTT
>NW_004955493.1:4912820-4917021 GCF_000276665.1 Chinchilla lanigera | reverse complement strand
CACTTTGTTTGTAACTCTGTATTGTCTGTATTGTGCTTGTGATATGTTGTAAAATGTTGTATGTCTGTTAATGTTTCCCTCCTTTTATCTTTAAAATTAAAAAAAAAATTGTATATTTCAAACTAGGTAGCAGAGAAAATTTAAAATATTCCTAACACAAATAAATGATAAGTATTTGAGGCAATGTATGCATCAGTTACCCTGGTCTGATCATTATATATTGAGTACATGTATTGAAATAACAGTTTTAGGCCCTAAATACATGCAATTATTATGCAAATTACAATTTTAAGTATAAAAATAACAAAATAGCTACCATTTGTATGTTAATAAAACATGGTATTGCATTCACTGTCCCTACTTGTAACAGGCTTACTACCTGGAGGGAAATGCTGGCAGGAAAATCTAAGAGACAGTACAGTTTAGTGCTTATGAAAACAGGCTGAAGAGCTACTTTTACACTCCATTTTCTTCAAGCATTGGCTGTGTGACCTTGTGTAAGGTGCTTAACCTTTCTGTGACTCTAATTGTCCTCTGTATATTGAAGAAAATGGTGATTATTGTCTCTGTCTCATAGGATAGGTATAAGGAGGAAATGAGTTAATAGAACAATTAATTTTTGGATGAGTTTTTAGCCAAATGTACTTTTAAGCACTCGGGCCCAGGGCCAGTGAGAAGAGGTAGGTCATGAGTGTGCAACTTAGAAGAATATATTCATGTCCCCAACTCCTCTCTAACTCTCCCCACCCCTTCTGCACTCACGTGGGTTGAACAGCTTTCTACTGCTAAGCCATTCTACCATGTTGCTTCTGCTTGGAGCCAGCCAACCATGGACTGAACCCATTAAAACCATGAGCCCAAACAAACCTTTCCTCTTTTAAATTGTAGGTGTTGGATATTTTGTCCCAGCACCTGAAAAATTGACCAAGACACTCTGCTGCTGGATCTCTACCCGGGAGGACCTAAGCTGATACATCAGCCAGGACCCTGTGAAGGTCAACAAAGTGCTTCGACCTGTGTGTGGTGAATCTCCCTGTTGGTCTAACCTCTTTGTTCTCATTGTCTCTTGTGAATTTTGTTCATTAGACCAAGTATTGCATTTTAATGATAGTGGTAAAAATATTATGAACAGCAGCTCCCACTTACTGAATATTTATATTTTCCTGGGAAAACTTCTAACACTCATGACCTACCTCTTCTCACTGGCTCTGGGCCCCAGTGCTTAAAAGTACATTCGGCTAAAAACTCATCCATGGATTAATCCACAGATTACTGTAGCATCCCTGTAATCCAATCACCCTTTGAAAAGTCCCACTTCTGAACATAAGACTTTTGGAGGATATTCTAGAGCTAAGTTATAGCAGCTAGTCCTCAGGGATAAATGAAATCTCAGCCTAGTGTGGAGAACCTGACACACTGAGGTGAAAGGATGGAGCAGATTTTCTCCTTAATCCTGCCTAGGGAAGGGGCCTCCCCACAGAGGGGCCCCAGGCAGGGGCTGGAGAAGACAAGCTGCCCACTCACTGACTACAGAGCTGTAGAGGCAGAGGAGTCTGGTGCCTTCCTGGAGTCATCATGGCTATTGAAACCTCCTTGGACTACATTTCTTCAAAATCTACTATTAGAATTTCTACTTAATTAGTTTTGCAGGCAGGTGAATTGTTACAAGATTAAGGCATTAGGTCTCCCATGCGGAATCAAAAAAGAACTCCTGAAGCATAAGCCCATGTATTACAGGGTAACTATGCAGGTCTATCCCAGAATCCCAGGCCAGAGGGAGGCCAGACTTGCAGCCTGGCTCCTAACAGACCAGGCTCTGCCACTCGCTGCCTCAGAAATTCAATCAGAGATGTGAGTGTGGGAGAGCAAGAGAGGAATTTTTTATTCAGTGTGGCTGTTGCAGGTGAGAAAAAAAATATAGACAGATAGAAAGGAGACAAGGAAATACCCAACTTTCTTGGGGAGGAGGACAGGGTCTCACTATGTAGCCCAGGCTGGCCTCGAACTTGCAGTGATCCTCCTACCTCAGCCTCCCGAGTGTTGGGATTACAGATTCCATGCCAGGCAGAAATACTTAACTTTTAAATTGTACTTTTAATAAAAACTGCAGATGTATGACACAGACCCAGTTAAAAGTTCCTAAGATCCTTAGAGACACAATAAATCCGAGCCATTCTTTGGGCTCCTGAATAAGAGCTCAGGATTACATAGAGAAGGAACAAAGTGAGGAGATCTACTCTCTTGGTCAAACTATCATCTGGTTTGTCATTATTGTAGGTCTGATTCTGTGAGGTCTTGTTGAGTCCAGAGAAGCCAAAATTGATTAGGGGAGGAATTCCATTCCCAATAGGACATGATTGCTCTTGCTTAGGAGGGCAGTCTCCTTCCCAATGTCTGGTAATCACTCCTGTGTAGGGGGCAGTCCCATCATGGTGTGGTCTACCTACAAGCCTTGGTGTTCCGAGACTTGAAAGTATCTTGCTTGTATGGGACAGAACCTGGAGATACTCATGTGGTGAGAGCCTGGTCATCAGACAGTTCTCAGTCTGGTGGAGGAGAACATTACACAAATAGGCACAGGTTAGGTGACAACAGCATCAAGTTACACTGGCTTTGGGCAGGTTGTGGTGCAGTGTGGACTTCACTTTCCTGTACCTCCATTTCTTGGATCTGCTTAGCTTTATTCTTACTTATCATGTAAGTTCTCCTAAAGGCTTCTGGCTTAATGGAACAAGCTAGTGTAGCCATCTTATGGAGTGGCTCTTTCTTTCTTTTTTTTTTTTTTTCCAGTACCGGGAATCGAACTCATGACCTTGCACTTGCCAGGCAGGTGCTGTGCCGCTGAGCTAAATCCCCAGCCCTCTTTTTCTTTTAAAGAGAAAAAAATAAAAAAAATTCAAAACAAGATAATAGGAATATAGGAATTCACCAAGGGTTGTTCCATTGCATAATATTGTCTTTAAATCAGTTGCTCAGATTACCAGATGCAAGCATGCGAAATTGGTCAGAATATAAAAAATTTTAAGCCTTAACTCTTCCTTTCAATATACCATAAGACATCAGCAGTACAGTTATCCCAGCCATTCTTCTATCTACATATCTACATCTATATCTCTATATATTTGTCTGAAACATTATCTCTAATGCTTCATCTAATAATTACTTTTTATTCTCTATAATGGTTTGAACAATCTTCCATTCTTACATCTGGCAATCTGAGCAACATAGTTGAAGATAACAGTATGCAATATAACAACCACTGTTAATTCCTATTATTTTGTTTTGAAACCCTGTATCTCTTGTAATGTGCTTGCTTTGTTTTGTTTATATTTGTGATGTTGGTATACTGCCATTTTTCTTTTCTTTTCTTTTATTACTGTCTTTAAAATAAAAAAAGATAATAAAAGCATAACAATGGCTAGTATATTGTGCATTGTTATTTTAAATTAGTTACTCAGAGTACAAGATATAGGCATTTAAGTGTCCAAACATTAACACTAACCTTTCTTTTCAATGAACTAAGAGAAATTAGTAGTATAACTATCTCAACTATCATATATATATTACTTTTTCCTTCCTTCTTTTCTCCATTCCCACGTATGTTTTTCTTTCCTTTTGAAGTTTCTTCTCATTTCACAATATCTACTGTACATTTTGGATGTTATATACTCTTTCAACTTCTCACACTAGGGCTATATGATGTTTGGATATGTGCATCTGGTCTATTTCACTCGTGAGTATGGTCTTGAGTTGCATCCATTTACCTATAAATGTCTCAATTTTATCCTTCTTTATGGCTGAGTAGCATTCCATTATATAAAAAGACCATATCCTTTTTATCCATTCCTCGGCTGATGGGCATTTGCATTGTTTCCAGGATTTATCTGTTACAAATCACGCTGCTACAAACATGGGTTTGTATATAACATATATCACTGTGGTATAATGTTTGTGTTTTCTCTGGGAAGATATGCAGAAGAGGAATGGCTGAGCTGAATGGCTCCTCCAATCCTAGTTTCTTCAGGAATCTCTACACTGATTTCCACAGTGGTTGCACAAGTCTACACTCCCACCAACAGTGGAGAAGGGTTCCCTTTCCCCATGGCCCCTCCAGCACTTGTTATTGGTTGCTTTCTTCATGATAGCCATTCTTTCTGGGGTGAGATGGAATCTGAATGTTGTTTTAATTTGCATCTCTCAA
>NW_004955493.1:4909970-4911734 GCF_000276665.1 Chinchilla lanigera | reverse complement strand
GCTATTGATTTTTGAGTGTTGATTTTGTATCCAACTATGCTACTGAATTTGCTTATTAAATTTAGCCATTTTTAGTGGAGTTTTGGGGGTCTTCTATGTAGAGTATCATGTCATCTGTAAATAATGATAAATTAATTTCCTTTCCTATAATTATTCCTTTTATTTTTTTCTCTTGTCTAGCTACTCTGACTAAAGTTTCCAGGACTATGTTGAATAAGATTGGAGATAGTGCACATCTTTATCTTGTTCCTGATTTTAGAGAGAAAACTTTCAAGTTTTGCCACTTAGTGTGATGTTGGCCATTGGTTTCTCATTCATGACTTTTATCAGACTGAGATAAAGATCATCTATTCCAATTTTCTGTAAGGTTTTTTCATGAATGGGTACTGGACTTTGTCAAAAGCTTTTTTCTGCATCTGTTGTGATGATCATATGATTTTTGTCGTTGGCTTTGGTGATATGGTGTATTAGATTTTTTGATTTATGTGTGTTGAACAATCCCTGCATCCCTGAGATGAATCCCACTTGGTTATGGTATATAACCTTCTTGATGATTTGCTGCATTCTGCTTGTTGGTATCTTCCTGAGGATTTTTGCATCTATATTCAGTAGAGAGATTGGTCTGTACTTCTCTTTCTTATTTTGGTCTTTCTCTGGTTTTGGTACTGGATAATACTTGCTTCCAGGAATGAATTTGGGAATATTGCTTCCCTTTCCATTTCATTAGTTTGCATAGTAGTGATGTTAGGTCTTCCCTAAATTTTTTGTATAATTCAGCAGTGAATCCATCAGGTCTGGGCTTTTCTTTGTTTGTAGGTTTTTAATCACATCTTGGATTTCATTGATTGATATTGGTTTATTTAGGATTTTCATATCTTTTTGATTCAGCTTTGGTAATTCATATTTATCTAGGAATCTTTCCATTTCTTCTGCATTTTTCACCTTACTAGAACACAAATTTTCAAAGAAGGTATAGATGATCTGGGTTTCTGCAGGGTCTGTTGTGATTTCACCATTTTCATTCCTAATTGTGTGAATTTGAGTCCTTTCTTTCCTTTTTTAATAAGATTGGATGAAAGTTTCTTGATTTTATTTAATCTTTCAAATAACCAATTCTTTAATTCATTGATGCTTTATATTGTTTTTTTAAGTCTTCAATGCATTAATTTCTGCTCTGCTCTTTATAATTTCCTCCTTTGTATGAGCTTTTGGCTTAGCCTGTTCTTCTGTTGCTAGAAGTTTGAGATTCACCATTAAGTTGTTTATTTCCTCTTGGTCTGTTTTGTGATATGGGTATTCACTGCTATAAATTTTCCCCTTAAACCTGATTTCATTGTGTCCCATAAGTTCCAGTATGGTGTACTTTCATTACCATTTAGTTGTAGAGGCTGTCTAATTTCTTCTTTAATTTCCATGACCCATTAGTTGTTTTGGAGGGTGCTGTTTAATTTTCATTGGTTTATGAAGTTCTTGTGGTTTCTTTAGCCATTGATTTCCAATTTCATTGCACTATGGTCTAATAATATTCATGGTATAATTTAAACTCCTTTGCATGTACTTAATCATGTTCTATGAGCTAGTATGTGGTATATTTTGGTGAATATCCCAGGAAGCTGGCAGTAACTTTTTGGTGAAGTAGTGGATAATCTCAGTGAGCCTGCACCTGCTGGCAAAGACCAGACTCATTTGGCAGCTGAAAGAATATGCATTTTGGTGTTGTGGGGAAGAACACTCTATAGATATTTACTAAGTCCATTTGTTCAA